>NW_026112655.1:0-76420 GCF_024323335.1 Lathyrus oleraceus | reverse complement strand
ATAGAATTAAGACATTCGAACAAGGAATGATACCTTAATTGAATCTAAGATCTTCAAGGATACTAGAGCAGTATCTCTAAAAATTGAATGAGACTCTTCATATTGATGAGCAGCATCTTAAACAGCAAAATGAATTCTCTGTATCATATCGAAGCAGCATCTTATATGATAGAATTAAGATATTCCGAACAAGGAATGATACCTTAATTGAATCTAGGATCTTCAAGGATACTAGAGCAGTATCTCTAAAATTGAATGGACTCTTCATATTGATGAGCAGCATCTAAACAGCAAAATTAGATCTCTGTTTCATATCGAAGAAGCATCTTATATATAGAATTAAGACATTTCGAACAAGTAATGATACCTTAATTGAATCTAAGGCTCTTCAAGGATACTAGAGCAGTATCTAAAAATTGAATGAGACTCTTCATATTGATGAAGCAGCATCTCAAACACAAAATGAGATTCTCTGTTCATATCGAAGCAGCATCTTATATGATAGAATTAAGACATTCCGAACAAGGGAATGATACCTTAATTGAATCTAAGCTCTTCAAGGATACTAGAGCAGTATCTCTAAAAATTGAATGAGACTCTTCATATTGATGATGCAGCATCTCAACAGCAAAATCAGATTCTCTGTTTCATATCGAAGCAGCATCTTATATGATAGAATTAAGACATTTCGAACAAGGTATGATACCTTAATTGAATCTAAGGCTCTTCAAGGATACTAGAGCAGTATCTCTAAAAATTGAATGAGACTCTTCATATTGATGAAGCAGCAATAAACAGCAAAATGAGATTCTCTGTTTCATATCGAAGCAGCATCTATATGTAGAATTAAGACATTTCGAACAAGGGAATGATACCTTAATTGAATCTAAGGCTCTTCAAGGATACTAGAGCAGTATCTCTAAAAATTGAATGAGACTCTTCATTGATGAAGCAGCATCTCAAACAGCAAAATGAGATTCTCTGTTCATATCGAAGCAGCATCTTATATGATAGAATTAAGACATTCGAACAAGGAATGATACCTTAATTGAATCTAAGACTCTTCAAGGATACTAGAGCAGTATCTCTAAAAATTGAATGAGACTCTTCATATGATGAGCAGCATCTCAAACAGCAAAATGAGATTCTCTGTTTCATATCGAAGCAGCATCTATATGATAGAATTAAGATATTCGAACAAGGTAATGATACCTTAATTGAATCTAAGACTCTTCAAGGATACTAGAGCAGTATCTCTAAAAATTGAATGAGACTCTTCATATTGATGATGCAGCATCTCAAACAGCAAAATGAGATTCTCTGTTCATATCGAAGCAGCATCTATATGATAGATTAAGACATTCGAACAAGGTAATGATACCTTAATTGAATCTAAGGCTCTTCAAGGATACTAGAGCAGTATCTCTAAAAATTGAATGAGACTCTTCATATTGATGAAGCAGCATCTCAAACAGCAAAATGAGATTCTCTGTATCATATCGAAGCAGCATCTTATATGATAGAATTAAGACATTCCGAACAAGGGAATGATACCTTAATTGAATCTAAGACTCTTCAAGGATACTAGAGCAGTATCTCTAAAAATTGAATGAGTCTTCATATTAATGAAGCAGCATCTAAACAGCAAAATGAGATTCTCTATCATATCGAAGCAGCATCTTATATGATAGAATTAAGATATTTCGAACAAGAGAATGATACCTAATTGAATCTAAGACTTCAAGGATACTAGAGCAGTATCTCTAAAAATTGAATGAGACTCTTCATATTGATGAAGCAGCATCCAAACAGCAAAATTAGATTCTCTGTATCATATCGAAGCAGCATTTATATTGATAGAATTAAGACATTCGAACAAGGAATGATACCTTAATTGAATCTAAGGCTCTTCAAGGATACTAGAGCAGTATCTCTAAAATTGAATGAGACTCTTCATATTGATGCAGCATCTCAAACAGTAAAATGAGATTCTCTGTATCATATCGAAGCAGCATCTTATATGATAGAATAAGATATTCCGAACAAGGGAATGATACCTTAATTGAATCTAAGACTCTTCAAAGACACTAGAGCAGTATCTCTAAAAATTGAATGAGACTCTTCATATGATGATGCAGCATCCAAACAGCAAAATCAGATTCTCTGTTTCATATCGAAAAAAGATCTTATATGATAGAATTAAGACATTCGAACAAGGTAATGATACCTTAATTGAATCTAAGGTCTTCAAGGATACTAGAGCAGTATCTCTAAAAATTGAATGAGACTCTTCATATTGATGAAGCAGCATCCCAAACAGCAAAATTAGATTCTCTGTATCATATCGAAGCAGCATCTTATATGATAGAATTAAGACATTCGAACAAGGGAATGATACCTTAATTGAATCTAAGGCTCTTCAAGGATACTAGAGCAGTATCTCTAAAAATTGAATGAGACTCTTCATATTGATGAAGCAGCATCTCAAACAGCAAAATGAGATTCTCTATCATATCGAAGCAGCATCTTATATGATAGAATTAAGATATTTCGAACAAGGAATGATACCTTAATTGAATCTAAGGACTCTTCAAGGATACTAGAGCAGTATCTCTAAAAATTGAATGAGACTCTTCATATTGATGAAGCAGCATCCCAAACAGCAAAAATAGATTCTCTGTATCATATCGAAGCAGCATCTTATATGATAGAATTAAGACATTTCGAACAAGGGAATGATACCTTAATTGAATCTAAGACTCTTCAAGGATACTAGAGCAGTATCTCTAAAAATTGAATGAGACTCTTCATATATTGATGAAGCATCTCAAACAGCAAATGAGATTCTCTGTATCATATCGAAGCAGCATCTTATATGATAGAATTAAGACATTTCGAACAAGGAATGATACCTTAATTGAATCTAAGGCTCTTCAAGGATACTAGAGCAGTATCTCTAAAATTGAATGAGACTCTTCATATTGATGAAGCAGCATCTCAAACAGCAAAATGAGATTCTCTGTATTCATATCGAAGCAACATCTTATATGATAGAATTAAGACATTTCGAACAAGGAATGATACCTTAATTGAATCTAAGACTCTTCAAGGATACTAGAGCAGTATCTCTAAAAATTGAATGAGACTCTTCATATTGATGATGCAGCATCTCAAACAGCAAAATTAGATTCTCTGTTTCATATCGAAACAGCATCTTATATGATAGAATTAAGACATTTCGAACAAGGGAATGATACCTTAATTGAATCTAAGACTCTTCAAGGATACTAGAGCAGTATCTCTAAAAATTGAATGAGACTCTTCATATTGATGAAGCAGCATCCAAACAGCAAAATTAGATTCTCTGTATCATATCGAAGCAGCATCTTATATGATAGAATTAAGACATTTCGAACAAGGAATGATACCTTAATTGAATCTAAGACTCTTCAAGGATACTAGAGCAGTATCTCTAAAAATTGAATGAGATTCTTCATATTGATGAAGCAGCATCTTAAACAGCAAAATCAGATTCTCTGTTTCATATCGAAGCAGCATCTTATATGATAGAATTAAGACATTTCGAACAAGGGAATGATACCTTAATTGAATCTAAGGCTCTTCAAGGATACTAGAGCAGTATCTCTAAAAATTGAATGAGACTCTTCATATTGATGAAGCAGCATCCCAAACAGCAAAATTAGATTCTCTGTATCATATCGAAGCAGCATCTTATATGATAGAATTAAGACATTTCGAACAAGGGAATGATACCTTAATTGAATCTAAGACTCTTCAAGGATACTAGAGCAGTATCTCTAAAAATTGAATGAGACTCTTCATATTGATGAAGCAGCATCTTAAACAGCAAAATCAGATTCTCTGTTTCATATCGAAGCAGCATCTTATATGATAGAATTAAGACATTTCGAACAAGGTAATGATACCTTAATTGAATCTAAGGCTCTTCAAGGATACTAGAGCAGTATCTCTAAAAATTGAATGAGACTCTTCATATTGATGAAGCAGCATCCCAAACAGCAAAATTAGATTCTCTGTATCATATCGAAGCAGCATCTTATATGATAGAATTAAGACATTCGAACAAGGGAATGATACCTTAATTGAATCTAAGACTCTTCAAGGATACTAGAGCAGTATCTCTAAAAATTGAATGAGACTCTTCATATTAATGAAGCAGCATCTTAAACAGCAAAATGAGATTCTCTGTTCATATCGAAGCAGCATCTTATATGATAGAATTAAGACATTTCGAACAAGAGAATGATACCTTAATTGAATCTAAGACTCTTCAAGGATACTAGAGCAGTATCTCTAAAAATTGAATGAGACTCTTCATATTGATGAAGCAGCATCTCAAACAGCAAAATGAGATTCTCTGTTTCATATCGAAGCAGCATCTTATATGATAGAATTAAGACATTTCGAACAAGAGAATGATACCTTAATTGAATCTAAGACTCTTCAAGGATACTAGAGCAGTATCTCTAAAAATGAATGAGACTCTTCATATTGATGAAGCAGCATCCCAAACAGCAAAATTAGATTCTCTGTATCATATCGAAGCAGCATCTTATATGATAGAATTAAGACATTTCGAACAAGGTAATGATACCTTAATTGAATCTAAGGCTCTTCAAGGATACTAGAGCAGTATCTCTAAAAATGAATGAGACTCTTCATATTGATGATGCAGCATCCCAAACAGCAAAATTGATTCTCTGTATCATATCGAAGCAGCATCTTATATGATAGAATTAAGACATTCGAACAAGGGAATGATACCTTAATTGAATCTAAGACTCTTCAAAGATACTAGAGCAGTATCTCTAAAAATTGAATGAGACTCTTCATATTGATGAAGCAGCATCTTAAACAGCAAAATTAGATTCTCTGTTTCATATCGAAGCAGCATCTTATATGATAGAATTAAGACATTCGAACAAGAGAATGATACCTTAATTGAATCTAAGGCTCTTCAAGGATACTAGAGCAGTATCTCTAAAAATTGAATGAGACTCTTCATATTGATGAAGCAGCATCCCAAACAGCAAAATTAGATTCTCTGTATCATATCGAAGCAACATCTTATATGATAGAATTAAGACATTCCGAACAAGGGAATGATACCTTAATTGAATCTAAGACTCTTCAGGATACTAGAGCAGTATCTCTAAAAATTGAATGAGACTCTTCATATTAATGAAGCAGCATCTCAAACAGCAAAATGAGATTCTCTGTTTCATATCGAAGCAGCATCTTATATGATAGAATTAAGATATTTCGAACAAGGAAATGATACCTTAATTGAATCTAAGACTCTTCAAGGATACTAGAGCAGTATCTCTAAAAATTGAATGAGACTCTTCATATTGATGAAGCAGCATCCAAACAGCAAAATTAGATTCTCTGTATCATATCGAAGCAGCATCTTATATGATAGAATTAAGACATTTCGAACAAGGGAATGATACCTTAATTGAATCTAAGACTCTTCAAGGATACTAGAGCAGTATCTCTAAAATTGAATGAGACTCTTCATATTAATGAAGCAGCATCTTAAACAGCAAAATGAGATTCTCTGTTTCATATCGAAGCAGCATCTTATATGATAGAATTAAGACATTTCGAACAAGGAATGATACCTTAATTGAATCTAAGACTCTTCAAGGATACTAGAGCAGTATCTCTAAAAATTGAATGAGACTCTTCATATTGATGAAGCAGCATCCAAACAGCAAAATTAGATTCTCTGTATCATATCGAAGCAGCATCTTATATGATAGAATTAAGACATTTCGAACAAGGGAATGATACCTTAATTGAATCTAAGACTCTTCAAGGATACTAGAGCAGTATCTCTAAAATTGAATGAGACTCTTCATATTGATGAAGCAGCATCTTAAACAGCAAAATCAGATTCTCTGTTTCATATCGAAGCAGCATCTTATATGATAGAATTAAGACATTTCGAACAAGGTAATGATACCTTAATTGAATCTAAGCTCTTCAAGGATACTAGAGCAGTATCTCTAAAAATTGAATGAGACTCTTCATATTGATGAAGCAGCATCCCAAACAGCAAAATTAGATTCTCTGTATCATATCGAAGCAGCATCTTATATGATAGAATTAAGACATTCCGAACAAGGGAATGATACCTTAATTGAATCTAAGACTCTTCAAGGATACTAGAGCAGTATCTCTAAAAATTGAATGAGACTCTTCATTTTAATGAAGCAGCATCTTAAACAGCAAAATGAGATTCTCTGTTTCATATCGAAGCAGCATCTTATATGATAGAATTAAGACATTTCGAACAAGGTAATGATACCTTATTTGAATCTAAGGCTCTTCAAGGATACTAGAGCAGTATCTCTAAAAATTGAATGAGACTCTTCATATTGATGAAGCAGCATCCCAAACAGCAAAATTAGATTCTCTGTATCATATCGTAGCAGCATCTTATATGATAGAATTAAGACATTCCGAACAAGGGAATGATACCTTAATTGAATCTAAGACTCTTCAAGGATACTAGAGCAGTATCTCTAAAAATTGAATGAGACTCTTCATATTGATGAAGCAGCATCTTAAACAGCAAATGAGATTCTCTGTTTCATATCGAAGCAGCATCTTATATGATAGAATTAATATATTTCGAACAAGAGAATGATACCTTAATTGAATCTAAGACTCTTCAAGGATACTAGAGCAGTATCTCTAAAAATTGAATGAGACTCTTCATATTGATGAAGCAGCATCCAAACAGCAAAATTAGATTCTCTGTATCATATCGAAGCAGCATCTTATATTATAGAATTAAGACATTTCGAACAAGGTAATGATACCTTAATTGAATCTAAGGCTCTTCAAGGATACTAGAGCAGTATCTCTAAAAATTGAATGAGACTCTTCATATGATGATGCAGCATCCAAACAGTAAAATGAGATTCTCTGTATCATATCGAAGCAAGCATCTTATATGATAGAATTAAGATATTCCGAACAAGGGAATGATACCTTAATTGAATCTAAGACTCTTCAAGACACTAGAGCAGTATCTCTAAAAATTGAATGAGATTCTTCATATTGATGATGCAGCATCTTAAACAGCAAAATCAGATTCTCTGTTCATATCGAAGCAGCATCTTATATGATAGAATTAAGACATTTCGAACAAGGAATGATACCTTAATTGAATCTAAGGCTCTTCAAGGATACTAGAGCAGTATCTCTAAAATTGAATGAGACTCTTCATATTGATGAAGCAGCATCCCAACAGCAAAATTAGATTCTCTGTATCATATCGAAGCAGCATCTTATATGATAGAATTAAGACATTCCGAACAAGGGAATGATACCTTAATTGAATCTAAGACTCTTCAAGGATACTAGAGCAGTATCTCTAAAAATTGAATGAGACTCTTCATATTAATGAAGCAGCATCTTAAACAGCAAAATGAGATTCTCTGTTCATATCGAAGCAGCATCTTATATGATAGAATTAATATTTCGAACAAGGGAATGATACCTTAATTGAATCTAAGACTCTTCAAGGATACTAGAGCAGTATCTCTAAAAATTGAATGAGACTCTTCATATTGATGAAGCAGCATCCCAAACAGCAAAATTAGATTCTCTGTATCATATCGAAGCAGCATCTTATATGATAGAATTAAGACATTTCGAACAAGGGAATGATACCTTAATTGAATCTAAGACTCTTCAAGGATACTAGAGCAGTATCTCTAAAAATTGAATGAGACTCTTCATATTGATGAAGCAGCATCTTAAACAGCAAAATTAGATTCTCTGTTCATATCGAAGCAGCATCTTATATGATAGAATTAAGATTTCGAACAAGGTAATGATACCTTAATTGAATCTAAGGCTCTTCAAGGATACTAGAGCAGTATCTCTAAAAATTGAATGAGACTCTTCATATTGATGAAGCAGCATCCCAAACAGCAAAATAGATTCTCTGTATCATATCGAAGCAGCATCTTATATGATAGAATTAAGACATTCCGAACAAGGAATGATACCTTAATTGAATCTAAGACTCTTCAAGGATACTAGAGCAGTATCTCTAAAATTGAATGAGACTCTTCATATTGATGAAGCAGCATCTTAAACAGCAAAATGAGATTCTCTGTTTCATATCGAAGCAGCATCTTATATGATAGAATTAAGACATTTCGAACAGAGAATGATACCTTAATTGAATCTAAGACTCTTCAAGGATACTAGAGCAGTATCTCTAAAAATTGAATGAGACTCTTCATATTGATGAAGCAGCATCCCAAACAGCAAAATTAGATTCTCTGTATCATATCGAAGCAGCATCTTATATGATAGAATTAAGACATTCGAACAAGGGAATGATACCTTAATTGAATCTAAGACTCTTCAAGGATACTAGAGCAGTATCTCTAAAAATTGAATGAGACTCTTCATATTGATGAAGCAGCATCTAAACAGCAAAATGAGATTCTCTGTTTCATATCGAAGCAGCATCTTATATGATAGAATTAATATATTTCGAACAAGAGAATGATACCTTAATTGAATCTAAGACTCTTCAAGGATACTAGAGCAGTATCTCTAAAAATTGAATGAGACTCTTCATATTGATGAAGCAGCATCCCAAACAGCAAAATTAGATTCTCTGTATCATATCGAAGCAGCATCTTATATGATAGAATTAAGACATTTCGAACAAGGTAATGATACCTTAATTGAATCTAAGGCTCTTCAAGGATACTAGAGCAGTATCTCTAAAAAATGAATGAGACTCTTCATATTGAAGATGCAGCATCCCAAACAGCAAAATGAGATTCTCTGTATCATATCGAAGCAGCATCTTATATGATAGAATTAAGACATTCGAACAAGGGAATGATACCTTAATTGAATCTAAGACTCTTCAAGGATACTAGAGCAGTATCTCTAAAAATTGAATGAGACTCTTCATATTGATGAAGCAGCATCCCAAACAGCAAAATTAGATTCTCTGTATCATATCGAAGCAGCATCTTATATGATAGAATTAAGACATTTCGAACAAGGTAATGATACCTTAATTGAATCTAAGACTCTTCAAGGATACTAGAGCAGTATCTCTAAAAATTGAATGAGACTCTTCATATTGATGATGCAGCATCTTAAACAGCAAAATCAGATTCTCTGTTTCATATCGAAAAGCATCTTATATGATAGAATTAAGACATTTCGAACAAGGTAATGATACCTTAATTGAATCTAAGGCTCTTCAAGGATACTAGAGCAGTATCTCTAAAAATTGAATGAGACTCTTCATATTGATGAAGCAGCATCCCAAACAGCAAAATTAGATTCTCTGTATCATATCGAAGCAGCATCTTATATGATAGAATTAAGACATTCCGAACAAGGGAATGATACCTTAATTGAATCTAAGACTCTTCAAGGATACTAGAGCAGTATCTCTAAAAATTGAATGAGACTCTTCATATTAATGAAGCAGCATCTTAAACAGCAAAATTAGATTCTCTGTTTCATATCGAAGCAGCATCTTATATGATAGAATTAAGACATTTCGAACAAGAGAATGATACCTTAATTGAATCTAAGGCTCTTCAAGGATACTAGAGCAGTATCTCTAAAAATTGAATGAGACTCTTCATATTGATGAAGCAGCATCCCAAACAGCAAAATTAGATTCTCTGTATCATATCGAAGCAGCATCTTATATGATAGAATTAAGACATTCCGAACAAGGGAATGATACCTTAATTGAATCTAAGACTCTTCAAGGATACTAGAGCAGTATCTCTAAAAATTGAATGAGACTCTTCATATTGATGAAGCAGCATCTTAAACAGCAAAATGAGATTCTGTTTCATATCGAAGCAGCATCTTATATGATAGAATTAAGATATTTCGAACAAGAGAATGATACCTTAATTGAATCTAAGACTCTTCAAGGATACTAGAGCAGTATCTCTAAAAATTGAATGAGACTCTTCATATTGATGAAGCAGCATCCCAAACAGCAAATTAGATTCTCTGTATCATATCGAAGCAGCATCTTATATGATAGAATTAAGACATTTCGAACAAGGAATGATACCTTAATTGAATCTAAGGCTCTTCAAGGATACTAGAGCAGTATCTCTAAAAATGAATGAGACTCTTCATATTGAAGATGCAGCATCTCAAACAGCAAAATGAGATTCTCTGTATCATATCGAAGCAGCATCTTATATGATAGAATTAAGACATTCCGAACAAGGGAATGATACCTTAATTGAATCTAAGACTCTTCAAGATACTAGAGCAGTATCTCTAAAAATTGAATGAGACTCTTCATATTGATGAGCAGCATCTTAAACAGCAAAATCAGATTCTCTGTTCATATCGAAGCAGCATCTTATATGATAGAATTAAGACATTTCGAACAAGGAATGATACCTTAATTGAATCTAAGCTCTTCAAGGATACTAGAGCAGTATCTCTAAAAATTGAATGAGACTCTTCATATTGATGAAGCAGCATCCAAACAGCAAAATTAGATTCTCTGTATCATATCGAAGCAGCATCTTATATGATAGAATTAAGACATTCCGAACAAGGGAATGATACCTTAATTGAATCTAAGACTCTTCAAGGATACTAGAGCAGTATCTCTAAAAATTGAATGAGACTCTTCATATTAATGAAGCAGCATCTTAAACAGCAAAATGAGATTCTCTGTTTCATATCGAAGCAGCATCTTATATGATAGAATTAATATATTCGAACAAGGGAATGATACCTTAATTGAATCTAAGACTCTTCAAGGATACTAGAGCAGTATCTCTAAAAATTGAATGAGACTCTTCACTTTTTTTCCTTTTTTTTTTTTTTTTTTTTTTATTGATGAAGCAGCATCCCAAACAGCAAAATAGATTCTCTGTATCATATCGAAGCAGCATCTTTATTGATAGAATTAAGACATTTCGAACAAGGTAATGATACCTTAATTGAATCTAAGACTCTTCAAGGATACTAGAGCAGTATCTCTAAAAATTGAATGAGATTTCATATTGATGATGCAGCATCTAAACAGCAAAATCAGATTCTCTGTTTCATATCGAAAAGCATCTTATATGATAGAATTAAGACATTTCGAACAAGGTAATGATACCTTAATTGAATCTAAGGCTCTTCAAGGATACTAGAGCAGTATCTCTAAAAATTGAATGAGACTCTTCATATTGATGAAGCAGCATCCCAAACAGCAAAATTAGATTCTCTGTATCATATCGAAGCAGCATCTTATATGATAGAATTAAGACATTCGAACAAGGGAATGATACCTTAATTGAATCTAAGACTCTTCAAGGATACTAGAGCAGTATCTCTAAAATTGAATGAGACTCTTCATATTGATGAAGCAGCATCTTAAACAGCAAAATCAGATTCTCTGTTTCATATCGAAGCAGCATCTTATATGATAGAATTAAGACATTTCGAACAAGAGAATGATACCTTAATTGAATCTAAGACTCTTCAAGGATACTAGAGCAGTATCTCTAAAAATTGAATGAGACTCTTCATATTGATGAAGCAGCATCCAAACAGCAAAATTAGATTCTCTGTATCATATCGTAGCAGCATCTTATATGATAGAATTAAGACATTCCGAACAAGGGAATGATACCTTAATTGAATCTAAGACTCTTCAAGGATACTATAGAAGTATCTCTAAAAATTGAATGAGACTCTTCATATATTGATGAAGCAGCATCTGAAACAGCAAAATGAGATTCTCTGTTTCATATCGAAGCAGCATCTTATATGATAGAATTAATATTTCGAACAAGAGAATGATACCTTAATTGAATCTAAGACTCTTCAAGGATACTAGAGCAGTATCTCTAAAATTGAATGAGACTCTTCATATTGATGAAGCAGCATCCCAAACAGCAAAATTAGATTCTCTGTATCATATCGTAACAGCATCTTATATGATAGAATTAAGACATTTCGAACAAGGTAATGATACCTTAATTGAATCTAAGGCTCTTCAAGGATACTAGAGCAGTATCTCTAAAAATTGAATGAGACTCTTCATATTGATGATGCAGCATCCCAAACAGCAAAATCTGATTCTCTGTATCATATCGAAGCAGCATCTTATATGATAGAATTAAGATATTCGAACAAGGGAATGATACCTTAATTGAATCTAAGACTCTTCAAAGATACTAGAGCAGTATCTCTAAAAATTGAATGAGATTCTTCATATTGATGATGCAGCATCTTAAACAGCAAAATCAGATTCTCTGTTTCATATCGAAGCAGCATCTTATATGATAGAATTAAGACATTTCGAACAAGAGAATGATACCTTAATTGAATCTAAGGCTCTTCAAGGATACTAGAGCAGTATCTCTAAAAATTGAATGAGACTCTTCATATTGATGAAGCAGCATCCCAAACAGCAAAATTAGATTCTCTGTATCATATCGTAGCAGCATCTTATATGATAGAATTAAGACATTCCGAACAAGGGAATGATACCTTAATTGAATCTAAGACTCTTCAAGGATACTAGAGCAGTATCTCTAAAATTGAATGAGACTCTTCATATTAATGAAGCAGCATCTTAAACAGCAAAATGAGATTCTCTGTTTCATATCGAAGCAGCATCTTATATGATAGAATTAAGATATTTCGAACAAGGAAATGATACCTTAATTGAATCTAAGACTCTTCAAGGATACTAGAGCAGTATCTCTAAAAATTGAATGAGACTCTTCATATTGATGAAGCAGCATCCCAAACAGCAAAATTAGATTCTCTGTATCATATCGAAGCAGCATCTTATATGATAGAATTAAGACATTTCGAACAAGGTAATGATACCTTAATTGAATCTAAGACTCTTCAAAGATACTAGAGCAGTATCTCTAAAAATTGAATGAGACTCTTCATATTGATGATGCAGCATCTTAAACAGCAAAATCAGATTCTCTGTTTCATATTGAAAAAGCATCTTATATGATAGAATAAGACATTTCGAACAAGGTAATGATACCTTAATTGAATCTAAGGCTCTTCAAGGATACTAGAGCAGTATCTCTAAAAATTGAATGAGACTCTTCATATTGATGAAGCAGCATCCCAAACAGCAAAATTAGATTCTCTGTATCATATCGAAGCAGCATCTTATATGATAGAATTAAGACATTCCGAACAAGGGAATGATACCTTAATTGAATCTAAGACTCTTCAAGGATACTAGAGCAGTATCTCTAAAATTGAATGAGACTCTTCATATTAATGAAGCAGCATCTTAAACAGCAAAATCAGATTCTCTGTTTCATATCGAAGCAGCATCTTATATGATAGAATTAAGACATTTCGAACAAGAGAATGATACCTTAATTGAATCTAAGGCTCTTCAAGGATACTAGAGCAGTATCTCTAAAAATTGAATGAGACTCTTCATATTGATGAAGCAGCATCCCAAACAGCAAAATTAGATTCTCTGTATCATATCGAAGCAGCATCTTATATGATAGAATTAAGACATTCCGAACAAGGGAATGATACCTTAATTGAATCTAAGACTCTTCAAGGATACTAGAGCAGTATCTCTAAAAATTGAATGAGACTCTTCATATTGATGAAGCAGCATCTAAACAGCAAAATGAGATTCTCTGTTTCATATCGAAGCAGCATCTTATATGATAGAATTAAGATATTTCGAACAAGGAATGATACCTTAATTGAATCTAAGACTCTTCAAGGATACTAGAGCAGTATCTCTAAAAATTGAATGAGACTCTTCATATTGATGAAGCAGCATCCCAAACAGCAAAATTAGATTCTCTGTATCATATCGAAGCAGCATCTTATATGATAGAATTAAGACATTTCGAACAAGGTAATGATACCTTAATTGAATCTAAGGCTCTTCAAGGATACTAGAGCAGTATCTCTAAAAATTGAATGAGACTCTTCATATTGATGATGCAGCATCCCAAACAGCAAAATTGATTCTCTGTATCATATCGAAAGCATCTTATATATAGAATTAAGACATTCCGAACAAGGGAATGATACCTTAATTGAATCTAAGACTCTTCAAAGATACTAGAGCAGTATCTCTAAAAATTGAATGAGACTCTTCATATTGATGATGCAGCATCTTAAACAGCAAAATCAGATTCTCTGTTTCATATCGAAGCAGCATCTTATATGATAGAATTAAGACATTTCGAACAAGAGAATGATACCTTAATTGAATCTAAGGCTCTTCAAGGATACTAGAGCAGTATCTCTAAAAATTGAATGAGACTCTTCATATTGATGAAGCAGCATCCCAAACAGCAAAATTAGATTCTCTGTATCATATCGAAGCAGCATCTTATATGATAGAATTAAGACATTCCGAACAAGGGAATGATACCTTAATTGAATCTAAGACTCTTCAAGGATACTAGAGCAGTATCTCTAAAAATTGAATGAGACTCTTCATATTAATGAAGCAGCATCTTAAACAGCAAAATGAGATTCTCTGTTTCATATCGAAGCAGCATCTTATATGATAGAATTAAGATATTTCGAACAAGAAAATGATACCTTAATTGAATCTAAGACTCTTCAAGGATACTAGAGCAGTATCTCTAAAAATTGAATGAGACTCTTCATATTGATGAAGCAGCATCCCAAACAGCAAAATTAGATTCTCTGTATCATATCGAAGCAGCATCTTATATGATAGAATTAAGACATTCCGAACAAGGGAATGATACCTTAATTGAATCTAAGACTCTTCAAGGATACTAGAGCAGTATCTCTAAAAATTGAATGAGACTCTTCATATTGATGAAGCAGCATCTTAAACAGCAAAATGAGATTCTCTGTTTCATATCGAAGCAGCATCTTATATGATAGAATTAAGATATTTCGAACAAGGAATGATACCTTAATTGAATCTAAGACTCTTCAAGGATACTAGAGCAGTATCTCTAAAAATTGAATGAGACTCTTCATATTGATGAAGCAGCATCCCAAACAGCAAAATTAGATTCTCTGTATCATATCGAAGCAGCATCTTATATGATAGAATTAAGACATTTCGAACAAGGTAATGATACCTTAATTGAATCTAAGACTCTTCAAGGATACTAGAGCAGTATCTCTAAAAATTGAATGAGACTCTTCATATTGATGATGCAGCATCTTAAACAGCAAAATGAGATTCTCTGTTCATATCGAAGCAGCATCTTATATGATAGAATTAAGACATTTCGAACAAGGGAATGATACCTTAATTGAATCTAAGACTCTTCAAGGATACTAGAGCAGTATCTCTAAAAATTGAATGAGACTCTTCATATTGATGAAGCAGCATCCCAAACAGCAAAATTAGATTCTCTGTATCATATCGAAGCAGCATCTTATATGATAGAATTAAGACATTCGAACAAGGGAATGATACCTTAATTGAATCTAAGACTCTTCAAGGATACTAGAGCAGTATCTCTAAAAATTGAATGAGACTCTTCATATTGATGAAGCAGCATCTTAAACAGCAAAATGAGATTCTCTGTTTCATATCGAAGCAGCATCTTATATGATAGAATTAAGACATTTCGAACAAGGAATGATACCTTAATTGAATCTAAGACTCTTCAAGGATACTAGAGCAGTATCTCTAAAAATTGAATGAGACTCTTCATATTGATGAAGCAGCATCCCAAACAGCAAAATTAGATTCTCTGTATCATATCGAAGCAGCATCTTATATTGATAGAATTAAGACATTTCGAACAAGGTAATGATACCTTAATTGAATCTAAGACTCTTCAAAGATACTAGAGCAGTATCTCTAAAAATTGAATGAGACTCTTCATATTGATGATGCAGCATCTTAAACAGCAAAATCAGATTCTCTGTTTCATATCGAAAAGCATCTTATATGATAGAATTAAGACATTTCGAACAAGGTAATGATACCTTAATTGAATCTAAGGCTCTTCAAGGATACTAGAGCAGTATCTCTAAAAATTGAATGAGACTCTTCATATTGATGAAGCAGCATCCCAAACAGCAAAATTAGATTCTCTGTATCATATCGAAGCAGCATCTTATATGATAGAATTAAGACATTCCGAACAAGGGAATGATACCTTAATTGAATCTAAGACTCTTCAAGGATACTAGAGCAGTATCTCTAAAAATTGAATGAGACTCTTCATATTGATGAAGCAGCATCTTAAACAGCAAAATAGATTCTCTGTTTCATATCGAAGCAGCATCTTATATGATAGAATTAAGACATTTCGAACAAGGAATGATACCTTAATTGAATCTAAGGCTCTTCAAGGATACTAGAGCAGTATCTCTAAAAATTGAATGAGACTCTTCATATTGATGAAGCAGCATCCCAAACAGCAAAATTAGATTCTCTGTATCATATCGAAGCAGCATCTTATATGATAGAATTAAGACATTTCGAACAAGGGAATGATACCTTAATTGAATCTAAGACTCTTCAAGGATACTAGAGCAGTATCTCTAAAAATTGAATGAGACTCTTCATATTGATGAAGCAGCATCCCAAACAGCAAAATTAGATTCTCTGTATCATATCGAAGCAGCATCTTATATGATAGAATTAAGACATTCGAACAAGGGAATGATACCTTAATTGAATCTAAGACTCTTCAAGGATACTAGAGCAGTATCTCTAAAAATTGAATGAGACTCTTCATATTGATGAAGCAGCATCTTAAACAGCAAAATGAGATTCTCTGTTTCATATCGAAGCAGCATCTTATATGATAGAATTAAGATATTTCGAACAAGAGAATGATACCTTAATTGAATCTAAGACTCTTCAAGGATACTAGAGCAGTATCTCTAAAAATTGAATGAGACTCTTCATATTGATGAAGCAGCATCCCAAACAGCAAAATTAGATTCTCTGTATCATATCGAAGCAGCATCTTATATTATAGAATTAAGACATTTCGAACAAGGTAATGATACTTAATTGAATCTAAGGCTCTTCAAGGATACTAGAGCAGTATCTCTAAAAATTGAATGAGACTCTTCATATTGATGATGCAGCATCCAAACAGCAAAATCTGATTCTCTGTATCATATCGAAGCAGCATCTTATATGATAGAATTAAGATATTCCGAACAAGGGAATGATACCTTAATTGAATCTAAGACTCTTCAAAGACACTAGAGCAGTATCTCTAAAAATTGAATGAGATTCTTCATATTGATGATGCAGCATCTTAAACAGCAAAATCAGATTCTCTGTTTCATATCGAAGCAGCATCTTATATGATAGAATTAAGACATTTCGAACAAGAGAATGATACCTTAATTGAATCTAAGGCTCTTCAAGGATACTAGAGCAGTATCTCTAAAAATTGAATGAGACTCTTCATATTGATGAAGCAGCATCCCAAACAGCAAAATTAGATTCTCTGTATCATATCGTAGCAGCATCTTATATGATAGAATTAAGACATTCCGAACAAGGGAATGATACCTTAATTGAATCTAAGACTCTTCAAGGATACTAGAGCAGTATCTCTAAAATTGAATGAGACTCTTCATATTAATGAAGCAGCATCTTAAACAGCAAAATGAGATTCTCTGTTTCATATCGAAGCAGCATCTTATATGATAGAATTGACATTTCGAACAAGGGAATGATACCTTAATTGAATCTAAGACTCTTCAAGGATACTAGAGCAGTATCTCTAAAAATTGAATGAGACTCTTCATATTGATGAAGCAGCATCCCAAACAGCAAAATTAGATTCTCTGTATCATATCGAAGCAGCATCTTATTGATAGAATTAAGACATTTCGAACAAGGTAATGATACCTTAATTGAATCTAAGACTCTTCAAAGACACTAGAGCAGTATCTCTAAAAATTGAATGAGATTCTTCATATTGATGATGCAGCATCTTAAACAGCAAAATCAGATTCTCTGTTTCATATCGAAGCAGCATCTTATATGATAGAATTAAGACATTTCGAACAAGGTAATGATACCTTAATTGAATCTAAGGCTCTTCAAGGATACTAGAGCAGTATCTCTAAAAATTGAATGAGACTCTTCATATTGATGAAGCAGCATCCCAAACAGCAAAATTAGATTCTCTGTATCATATCGTAGCAGCATCTTATATGATAGAATTAAGACATTCCGAACAAGGGAATGATACCTTAATTGAATCTAAGACTCTTCAAGGATACTAGAGCAGTATCTCTAAAATTGAATGAGACTCTTCATATTAATGAAGCAGCATCTTAAACAGCAAAATCAGATTCTCTATTTCATATCGAAGCAGCATCTTATATGATAGAATTAAGACATTTCGAACAAGAGAATGATACCTTAATTGAATCTAAGGCTCTTCAAGGATACTAGAGCAGTATCTCTAAAAATTGAATGAGACTCTTCATATTGATGAAGCAGCATCCCAAACAGCAAAATTAGATTCTCTGTATCATATCGAAGCAGCATCTTATATGATAGAATTAAGACATTCCGAACAAGGGAATGATACCTTAATTGAATCTAAGACTCTTCAAGGATACTAGAGCAGTATCTCTAAAAATTGAATGAGACTCTTCATATTGATGAAGCAGCATCAAACAGCAAAATGAGATTCTCTGTTTCATATCGAAGCAGCATCTTATATGATAGAATTAAGATATTCGAACAAGAGAATGATACCTTAATTGAATCTAAGACTCTTCAAGGATACTAGAGCAGTATCTCTAAAAATTGAATGAGACTCTTCATATTGATGAAGCAGCATCCCAAACAGCAAAATTAGATTCTCTGTATCATATCGAAGCAGCATCTTATATTATAGAATTAAGACATTTCGAACAAGGTAATGATACCTTAATTGAATCTAAGGCTCTTCAAGGATACTAGAGCAGTATCTCTAAAAATTGAATGAGACTCTTCATATTGATGATGCAGCATCCCAAACAGCAAAATTGATTCTCTGTATCATATCGAAGCAGCATCTTATATGATAGAATTAAGATATTCCGAACAAGGGAATGATACCTTAATTGAATCTAAGACTCTTCAAAGACACTAGAGCAGTATCTCTAAAAATTGAATGAGACTCTTCATATTGATGATGCAGCATCTTAAACAGCAAAATCAGATTCTCTGTTTCATATCGAAGCAGCATCTTATATGATAGAATTAAGACATTTCGAACAAGGAATGATACCTTAATTGAATCTAAGGCTCTTCAAGGATACTAGAGCAGTATCTCTAAAAATTGAATGAGACTCTTCATATTGATGAAGCAGCATCCCAAACAGCAAAATTAGATTCTCTGTATCATATCGAAGCAGCATCTTATATGATAGAATTAAGACATTCCGAACAAGGGAATGATACCTTAATTGAATCTAAGACTCTTCAAGGATACTAGAGCAGTATCTCTAAAAATTGAATGAGACTCTTCATATTAATGAAGCAGCATCTTAAACAGCAAAATGAGATTCTCTGTTTCATATCGAAGCAGCATCTTATATGATAGAATTGATATATTCGAACAAGAGAATGATACCTTAATTGAATCTAAGACTCTTCAAGGATACTAGAGCAGTATCTCTAAAAATTGAATGAGACTCTTCATATTGATGAAGCAGCATCCCAAACAGCAAAATTAGATTCTCTGTATCATATCGAAGCAGCATCTTATATGATAGAATTAAGACATTTCGAACAAGGTAATGATACCTTAATTGAATCTAAGGCTCTTCAAGGATACTAGAGCAGTATCTCTAAAAATTGAATGAGACTCTTCATATTGATGATGCAGCATCTCAAACAGCAAAATGAGATTCTCTGTATCATATCGAAGCAGCATCTTATATGATAGAATTAAGATATTCCGAACAAGGGAATGATACCTTAATTGAATCTAAGACTCTTCAAAGATACTAGAGCAGTATCTCTAAAAATTGAATGAGACTCTTCATATTGATGATGCAGCATCTTAAACAGCAAATTCAGATTCTCTGTTTCATATCGAAGCAGCATCTTATATGATAGAATTAAGACATTCGAACAAGGAATGATACCTTAATTGAATCTAAGACTCTTCAAGGATACTAGAGCAGTATCTCTAAAAATTGAATGAGACTCTTCATATTGATGAAGCAGCATCCAAACAGCAAAATTAGATTCTCTGTATCATATCGAAGCAGCATCTTATATGATAGAATTAAGACATTCCGAACAAGGAAATGATACCTTAATTGAATCTAAGACTCTTCAAGGATACTAGAGCAGTATCTCTAAAAATTGAATGAGACTCTTCATATTGATGAAGCAGCATCTTAAACAGCAAAATGAGATTCTCTGTTTCATATCGAAGCAGCATCTTATATGATAGAATTAAGATATTTCGAACAAGAGAATGATACCTTAATTGAATCTAAGACTCTTCAAGGATACTAGAGCAGTATCTCTAAAAATTGAATGAGACTCTTCATATTGATGAAGCAGCATCCCAAACAGCAAAATTAGATTCTCTGTATCATATCGAAGCAGCATCTTATTATAGAATTAAGACATTTCGAACAAGGAATGATACCTTAATTGAATCTAAGGCTCTTCAAGGATACTAGAGCAGTATCTCTAAAAATTGAATGAGACTCTTCATATTGATGATGCAGCATCTCAAACAGCAAAATGAGATTCTCTGTATCATATCGAAGCAGCATCTTATATGATAGAATTAAGACATTCCGAACAAGGGAATGATACCTTAATTGAATCTAAGACTCTTCAAAGATACTAGAGCAGTATCTCTAAAAATTGAATGAGACTCTTCATATTGATGATGCAGCATCTTAAACAGCAAAATCAGATTCTCTGTTTCATATCGAAAAAGCATCTTATATGATAGAATTAAGACATTTCGAACAAGGAATGATACCTTAATTGAATCTAAGGCTCTTCAAGGATACTAGAGCAGTATCTCTAAAAATTGAATGAGACTCTTCATATTGATGAAGCAGCATCTCAAACAGCAAAATTGATTCTCTGTATCATATCGAAGCAGCATCTTATATGATAGAATTAAGACATTCCGAACAAGGAATGATACCTTAATTGAATCTAAGACTCTTCAAAGATACTAGAGCAGTATCTCTAAAAATTGAATGAGACTCTTCATATTGATGATGCAGCATCTTAAACAGCAAAATCAGATTCTCTGTTTCATATCGAAGCAGCATCTTATATGATAGAATTAAGACATTTCGAACAAGGGAATGATACCTTAATTGAATCTAAGGCTCTTCAAGGATACTAGAGCAGTATCTCTAAAAATTGAATGAGACTCTTCATATTAATGAAGCAGCATCTTAAACAGCAAAATTAGATTCTCTTTCATATCGAAGCAGCATCTTATATGATAGAATTAAGACATTTCGAACAAGAGAATGATACCTTAATTGAATCTAAGACTCTTCAAGGATACTAGAGCAGTATCTCTAAAAATTGAATGAGACTCTTCATATTGATGAAGCAGCATCCCAAACAGCAAAATTAGATTCTCTGTATCATATCGAAGCAGCATCTTATATGATAGAATTAAGACATTTCGAACAAGGTAATGATACCTTAATTGAATCTAAGGCTCTTCAAGGATACTAGAGCAGTATCTCTAAAAATTGAATGAGACTCTTCATATTGATGATGCAGCATCTCAAACAGCAAAATTGATTCTCTGTATCATATCGAAGCAGCATCTTATATGATAGAATTAAGACATTCCGAACAAGGGAATGATACCTTAATTGAATCTAAGACTCTTCAAAGATACTAGAGCAGTATCTCTGAAAATTGAATGAGATTCTTCATATTGATGATGCAGCATCTTAAACAGCAAAATCAGATTCTCTGTTTCATATCGAAGCAGCATCTTATATGATAGAATTAAGACATTTCGAACAAGGTAATGATACCTTAATTGAATCTAAGGCTCTTCAAGGATACTAGAGCAGTATCTCTAAAAATTGAATGAGACTCTTCATATTGATGAAGCAGCATCCCAAACAGCAAAATTAGATTCTCTGTATCATATCGAAGCAACATCTTATATGATAGAATTAAGACATTTCGAACAAGGGAATGATACCTTAATTGAATCTAAGACTCTTCAAGGATACTAGAGCAGTATCTCTAAAATTGAATGAGACTCTTCATATTAATGAAGCAGCATCTTAAACAGCAAAATGAGATTCTCTGTTTCATATCGAAGCAGCATCTTATATGATAGAATTAAGACATTTCGAACAAGGGAATGATACCTTAATTGAATCTAAGACTCTTCAAGGATACTAGAGCAGTATCTCTAAAATTGAATGAGACTCTTCATATTGATGAAGCAGCATCTTAAACAGCAAAATGAGATTCTCTGTTTCATATCGAAGCAGCATCTTATATGATAGAATTAAGACATTTCGAACAAGAGAATGATACCTTAATTGAATCTAAGACTCTTCAAGGATACTAGAGCAGTATCTCTAAAAATTGAATGAGACTCTTCATATTAATGAAGCAGCATCTTAAACAGCAAAATGAGATTCTCTGTTCATATCGAAGCAGCATCTTATATGATAGAATTAAGATATTTCGAACAAGAGAATGATACCTTAATTGAATCTAAGACTCTTCAAGGATACTAGAGCAGTATCTCTAAAAATTGAATGAGACTCTTCATATTGATGAAGCAGCATCCCAAACAGCAAAATTAGATTCTCTGTATCATATCGAAGCAGCATCTTATATGATAGAATTAAGACATTTCGAACAAGGGAATGATACCTTAATTGAATCTAAAGCTCTTCAAGGATACTAGAGCAGTATCTCTAAAAATTGAATGAGACTCTTCATATTAATGATGCAGCATCTCAAACAGCAAAATGAGATTCTCTGTATCATATCGAAGCAGCATCTTATATGATAGAATTAAGACATTCCGAACAAGGAATGATACCTTAATTGAATCTAAGACTCTTCAAAGACACTAGAGCAGTATCTCTAAAAATTGAATGAGATTCTTCATATTGATGATGCAGCATCTTAAACAGCAAAATCAGATTCTCTGTTTCATATCGAAGCAGCATCTTATATGATAGAATTAAGACATTTCGAACAAGGTAATGATACCTTAATTGAATCTAAGGCTCTTCAAGGATACTAGAGCAGTATCTCTAAAAATTGAATGAGACTCTTCATATTAATGAAGCAGCATCCCAAACAGCAAAATTAGATTCTCTGTATCATATCGTAGCAGCATCTTATATGATAGAATTAAGACATTCCGAACAAGGGAATGATACCTTAATTGAATCTAAGACTCTTCAAGGATACTAGAGCAGTATCTCTAAAAATTGAATGAGACTCTTCATATTAATGAAGCAGCATCTTAAACAGCAAAATGAGATTCTCTATTTCATATCGAAGCAGCATCTTATATGATAGAATTAATATATTCGAACAAGGAAATGATACCTTAATTGAATCTAAGACTCTTCAAAGATACTAGAGCAGTATCTCTAAAAATTGAATGAGATTCTTCATATTGATGATGCAGCATCTTAAACAGCAAAATCAGATTCTCTGTTCATATCGAAGCAGCATCTTATATGATAGAATTAAGACATTTCGAACAAGGTAATGATACCTTAATTGAATCTAAGGCTCTTCAAGGATACTAGAGCAGTATCTCTAAAAATTGAATGAGACTCTTCATATTAATGAAGCAGCATCCCAAACAGCAAAATTAGATTCTCTGTATCATATCGTAGCAGCATCTTATATGATAGAATTAAGACATTCCGAACAAGGGAATGATACCTTAATTGAATCTAAGACTCTTCAAGGATACTAGAGCAGTATCTCTAAAAATTGAATGAGACTTTCATATTAATGAAGCAGCATCTTAAACAGCAAAATGAGATTCTCTATTTCATATCGAAGCAGCATCTTATATGATAGAATTAATATTTCGAACAAGAGAATGATACCTTAATTGAATCTAAGACTCTTCAAGGATACTAGAGCAGTATCTCTAAAAATTGAATGAGACTCTTCATATTGATGATGCAGCATCTCAAACAGCAAAATGAGATTCTCTGTATCATATCGAAGCAGCATCTTATATGATAGAATTAAGACATTCGAACAAGGGAATGATACCTTAATTGAATCTAAGACTCTTCAAGGATACTAGAGCAGTATCTCTAAAAATTGAATGAGACTCTTCATATTAATGAAGCAGCATCTTAAACAGCAAAATGAGATTCTCTGTTCATATCGAAGCAGCATCTTATATGATAGAATTAAGACATTTCGAACAAGGAATGATACCTTAATTGAATCTAAGACTCTTCAAGGATACTAGAGCAGTATCTCTAAAATTGAATGAGACTCTTCATATTAATGAAGCAGCATCTTAAACAGCAAAATGAGATTCTCTGTTTCATATCGAAGCAGCATCTTATATGATAGAATTAAGACATTTCGAACAAGAGAATGATACCTTAATTGAATCTAAGACTCTTCAAGGATACTAGAGCAGTATCTCTAAAATTGAATGAGACTCTTCATATTAATGAAGCAGCATCTTAAACAGCAAAATGAGATTCTCTGTTTCATATCGAAGCAGCATCTTATATGATAGAATTAAGATATTTCGAACAAGAGAATGATACCTTAATTGAATCTAAGACTCTTCAAGGATACTAGAGCAGTATCTCTAAAAATTGAATGAGACTCTTCATATTGATGAAGCAGCATCCCAAACAGCAAAATTAGATTCTCTGTATCATATCGAAGCAGCATCTTATATTGATAGAATTAAGACATTTCGAACAAGGGAATGATACCTTAATTGAATCTAAGACTCTTCAAGGATACTAGAGCAGTATCTCTAAAAATTGAATGAGACTCTTCATATTGATGATGCAGCATCTCAAACAGTAAAATGTGATTCTCTGTATCATATCGAAGCAGCATCTTATATGATAGAATTAAGATATTCCGAACAAGGGAATGATACCTTAATTGAATCTAAGACTCTTCAAAGACACTAGAGCAGTATCTCTAAAAATTGAATGAGATTCTTCATATTGATGATGCAGCATCTTAAACAGCAAAATCAGATTCTCTGTTTCATATCGAAAAAGCATCTTATATGATAGAATTAAGACATTTCGAACAAGGTAATGATACCTTAATTGAATATAAGGCTCTTCAAGGATACTAGAGCAGTATCTCTAAAAATTGAATGAGACTCTTCATATTGATGAAGCAGCATCCCAAACAGCAAAATTAGATTCTCTGTATCATATTGTAGCAGCATCTTATATGATAGAATTAAGACATTCCGAACAAGGGAATGATACCTTAATTGAATCTAAGACTCTTCAAGGATACTAGAGCAGTATCTCTAAAATTGAATGAGACTTCATATTAATGAAGCAGCATCTTAAACAGCAAAATGAGATTCTCTATTTCATATCGAAGCAGCATCTTATATGATAGAATTAATATATTTCGAACAAGAGAATGATACCTTAATTGAATCTAAGACTCTTCAAGGATACTAGAGCAGTATCTCTAAAAATTGAATGAGACTCTTCATATTGATGAAGCAGCATCCCAAACAGCAAAATTAGATTCTCTGTATCATATCGAAGCAGCATCTTATATGATAGAATTAAGACATTTCGAACAAGGTAATGATACCTTAATTGAATCTAAGGCTCTTCAAGGATACTAGAGCAGTATCTCTAAAAATTGAATGAGACTCTTCATATTGATGATGCAGCATCTCAAACAAAAAATGATTCTCTGTATCATATCGAAGCAGCATCTTATATGATAGAATTAAGACATTCCGAACAAGGGAATGATACCTTAATTGAATCTAAGACTCTTCAAAGATACTAGAGCAGTATCTCTAAAATTGAATGAGACTCTTCATATTGATGATGCAGCATCTTAAACAGCAAAATCAGATTCTCTGTTTCATATCGAAGCAGCATCTTATATGATAGAATTAAGACATTTCGAACAAGGTAATGATACCTTAATTGAATCTAAGGCTCTTCAAGGATACTAGAGCAGTATCTCTAAAAATTGAATGAGACTCTTCATATTATGAAGCAGCATCCCAAACAGCAAAATTAGATTCTCTGTATCATATCGAAGCAGCATCTTATATGATAGAATTAAGACATTTCGAACAAGGGAATGATACCTTAATTGAATCTAAGACTCTTCAAGGATACTAGAGCAGTATCTCTAAAATTGAATGAGACTCTTCATATTATGAAGCAGCATCTTAAACAGCAAAATGAGATTCTCTATTTCATATCGAAGCAGCATCTTATATGATAGAATTAATATATTTCGAACAAGAGAATGATACCTTAATTGAATCTAAGACTCTTCAAGGAGCAGTATCTCTAAAAATTGAATGAGACTCTTCATATTGATGAAGCAGCATCCCAAACAGCAAAATTAGATTCTCTGTATCATATCGAAGCAGCACCTTCTATTGTAGAATTAAGACATTTCGAACAAGAGAATGATACGTTAATTGAATTAATATATTTCGAACAAGAGAATGATACCTTAATTGAATCTAAGACTCTTCAAGGATACTAGAGCAGTATCTCTAAAATTTGAATGAGACTCTTCATATTAATGAAGCAGCATCTTAAACAGCAAAATGAGATTCTCTATTTCATATCGAAGCAGCATCTTATATGATAGAATTAAGATATTTCGAACAAGGAATGATACCTTAATTGAATCTAAGACTCTTCAAGGATACTAGAGCAGTATCTCTAAAATTTGAATGAGACTCTTCATATTAATGAAGCAGCATCTTAAACAGCAAAATGAGATTCTCTGTTTCATATCGAAGCAGCATCTTATATGATAGAATTAAGACATTTCGAACAAGAGAATGATACCTTAATTGAATCTAAGACTCTTCAAGGATACTAGAGCAGTATCTCTAAAAATTGAATGAGACTCTTCATATTGATGAAGCAGCATCCCAAACAGCAAAATTAGATTCTCTGTATCATATCGAAGCAGCATCTTATATGATAGAATTAAGACATTTCGAACAAGGAATGATACCTTAATTGAATCTAAGACTCTTCAAGGATACTAGAGCAGTATCTCTAAAAATTGAATGAGACTCTTCATATTGATGATGCAGCATCTCAAACAGCAAAATGAGATTCTCTGTATCATATCGAAGCAGCATCTTATATGATAGAATTAAGATATTCCGAACAAGGGAATGATACCTTAATTGAATCTAAGACTCTTCAAAGATACTAGAGCAGTATCTCTAAAAATTGAATGAGATTCTTCATATTGATGATGCAGCATCTTAAACAGCAAAATCAGATTCTCTGTTTCATATCGAAGCAGCATCTTATATGATAGAATTAAGACATTTCGAACAAGGTAATGATACCTTAATTGAATCTAAGGCTCTTCAAGGATACTAGAGCAGTATCTCTAAAAATTGAATGAGACTCTTCATATTGATGAAGCAGCATCCCAAACAGCAAAATTAGATTCTCTGTATCATATCGAAGCAGCATCTTATATGATAGAATTAAGACATTCCGAACAAGGGAATGATACCTTAATTGAATCTAAGACTCTTCAAGGATACTAGAGCAGTATCTCTAAAATTTGAATGAGACTCTTCATATTAATGAAGCAGCATCTTAAACAGCAAAATGAGATTCTCTATTTCATATCGAAGCAGCATCTTATATGATAGAATTAATACATTTCGAACAAGAGAATGATACCTTAATTGAATCTAAGACTCTTCAAGGATACTAGAGCAGTATCTCTAAAAATTGAATGAGACTCTTCATATTGATGAAGCAGCATCCCAAACAGCAAAATTAGATTCTCTGTATCATATCGAAGCAGCATCTTATATTGATAGAATTAAGACATTTCGAACAAGGTAATGATACCTTAATTGAATCTAAGGCTCTTCAAGGATACTAGAGCAGTATCTCTAAAAATTGAATGAGACTCTTCATATTGATGATGCAGCATCTCAAACAGTAAAATGAGATTCTCTGTATCATATCGAAGCAACATCTTATATGATAGAATTAAGACATTCCGAACAAGGGAATGATACCTTAATTGAATCTAAGACTCTTCAAAGATACTAGAGCAGTATCTCTAAAAATTGAATGAGAATCTTCATATTGATGATGCAGCATCTTAAACAGCAAAATCAGATTCTCTGTTTCATATCGAAGCAGCATCTTATATGATAGAATTAAGACATTTCGAACAAGGTAATGATACCTTAATTGAATCTAAGGCTCTTCAAGGATACTAGAGCAGTATCTCTAAAAATTGAATGAGACTCTTCATATTGATGAAGCAGCATCCCAAACAGCAAAATTAGATTCTCTGTATCATATCGAAGCAGCATCTTATATGATAGAATTAAGACATTCCGAACAAGGGAATGATACCTTAATTGAATCTAAGACTCTTCAAGGATACTAGAGCAGTATCTCTAAAAATTGAATGAGACTCTTCATATTAATGAAGCAGCATCTTAAACAGCAAAATGAGATTCTCTGTTTCATATCGAAGCAGCATCTTATATGATAGAATTAAGACATTTCGAACAAGAGAATGATACCTTAATTGAATCTAAGACTCTTCAAGGATACTAGAGCAGTATCTCTAAAAATTGAATGAGACTCTTCATATTAATGAAGCAGCATCTTAAACAGCAAAATGAGATTCTCTATTTCATATCGAAGCAGCATCTTATATGATAGAATTAATATATTTCGAACAAGAGAATGATACCTTAATTGAATCTAAGACTCTTCAAGGATACTAGAGCAGTATCTCTAAAATTTGAATGAGACTCTTCATATTAATGAAGCAGCATCTTAAACAGCAAAATGAGATTCTCTATTTCATATCGAAGCAGCATCTTATATGATAGAATTAAGATATTTCGAACAAGAGAATGATACCTTAATTGAATCTAAGACTCTTCAAGGATACTAGAGCAGTATCTCTAAAAATTGAATGAGACTCTTCATATTGATGAAGCAGCATCCCAAACAGCAAAATTAGATTCTCTGTATCATATCGAAGCAGCATCTTATATGATAGAATTAAGACATTTCGAACAAGGAATGATACCTTAATTGAATCTAAGCTCTTCAAGGATACTAGAGCAGTATCTCTAAAAATTGAATGAGACTCTTCATATTAATGATGCAGCATCTCAAACAGCAAAATGAGATTCTCTGTATCATATCGAAGCAGCATCTTATATGATAGAATTAAGACATTCCGAACAAGGAAATGATACCTTAATTGAATCTAAGACTCTTCAAGGATACTAGAGCAGTATCTCTAAAAATTGAATGAGACTCTTCATATTGATGATGCAGCATCTTAAACAGCAAAATCAGATTCTCTGTTTCATATCGAAGCAGCATCTTATATGATAGAATTAAGACATTTCGAACAAGGTAATGATACCTTAATTGAATCTAAGGCTCTTCAAGGATACTAGAGCAGTATCTCTAAAAATTGAATGAGACTCTTCATATTAATGAAGCAGCATCCCAAACAGCAAAATTAGATTCTCTGTATCATATCGAAGCAGCATCTTATATGATAGAATTAAGACATTCCGAACAAGGGAATGATACCTTAATTGAATCTAAGACTCTTCAAGGATACTAGAGCAGTATCTCTAAAATTTGAATGAGACTCTTCATATTAATGAAGCAGCATCTTAAACAGCAAAATGAGATTCTCTGTTTCATATCGAAGCAGCATCTTATATGATAGAATTAAGATATTTCGAACAAGGAAATGATACCTTAATTGAATCTAAGACTCTTCAAGATACTAGAGCAGTATCTCTAAAAATTGAATGAGACTCTTCATATTGATGATGCAGCATCTTAAACAGCAAAATCAGATTCTCTGTTTCATATCGAAGCAGCATCTTATATGATAGAATTAAGACATTTCGAACAAGGTAATGATACCTTAATTGAATCTAAGGCTCTTCAAGGATACTAGAGCAGTATCTCTAAAAATTGAATGAGACTCTTCATATTAATGAAGCAGCATCCCAAACAGCAAAATTAGATTCTCTGTATCATATTGAAGCAGCATCTTATATGATAGAATTAAGACATTCCGAACAAGGGAATGATACCTTAATTGAATCTAAGACTCTTCAAGGATACTAGAGCAGTATCTCTAAAATTTGAATGAGACTCTTCATATTAATGAAGCAGCATCTTAAACAGCAAAATGAGATTCTCTATTTCATATCGAAGCAGCATCTTATATGATAGAATTAATATATTTCGAACAAGAGAATGATACCTTAATTGAATCTAAGACTCTTCAAGGATACTAGAGCAGTATCTCTAAAAATTGAATGAGACTCTTCATATTGATGAAGCAGCATCCCAAACAGCAAAATTAGATTCTCTGTATCATATCGAAGCAGCATCTTATATGATAGAATTAAGACATTTCGAACAAGGGAATGATACCTTAATTGAATCTAAGGCTCTTCAAGGATACTAGAGCAGTATCTCTAAAAATTGAATGAGACTCTTCATATTAATGATGCAGCATCTCAAACAGCAAAATGAGATTCTCTGTATCATATCGAAGCAACATCTTATATGATAGAATTAAGACATTCGAACAAGGAAATGATACCTTAATTGAATCTAAGACTCTTCAAAGACACTAGAGCAGTATCTCTAAAAATTGAATGAGATTCTTCATATTGATGATGCAGCATCTTAAACAGCAAAATCAGATTCTCTGTTTCATATCAAAGCAGCATCTTATATGATAGAATTAAGACATTTCGAACAAGGTAATGATACCTTAATTGAATCTAAGGCTCTTCAAGGATACTAGAGCAGTATCTCTAAAAATTGAATGAGACTCTTCATATTAATGAAGCAGCATCCCAAACTGCAAAATTAGATTCTCTGTATCATATTGTAGCAGCATCTTATATGATAGAATTAAGACATTCCGAACAAGGGAAGGATACCTTAATTGAATCTAAGACTCTTCAAGGATACTAGAGCAGTATCTCTAAAATTTGAATGAGACTCTTCATATTAATGAAGCAGCATCTTAAACAGCAAAATGAGATTCTCTATTTCATATCGAAGCAGCATCTTATATGATAGAATTAATATATTTCGAACAAGGTAATGATACCTTAATTGATCTAAGACTCTTCAAGGATACTAGAGCAGTATCTCTAAAAATTGAATGAGACTCTTCATATTGATGATGCAGCATCTTAAAGAGCAAAATCAGATTCTCTGTTTCATATCGAAGCAGCATCTTATATGATAGAATTAAGACATTTCGAACAAGGTAATGATACCTTAATTGAATCTAAGGCTCTTCAAGGATACTAGAGCAGTATCTCTAAAAATTGAATGAGACTCTTCATATTAATGAAGCAGCATCCCAAACAGCAAAATTAGATTCTCTGTATCATATCGAAGCAGCATCTTATATGATAGAATTAAGACATTCCGAACAAGGGAATGATACCTTAATTGAATCTAAGACTCTTCAAGGATACTAGAGCAGTATCTCTAAAAATTGAATGAGACTCTTCATATTAATGAAGCAGCATCTTAAACAGCAAAATGAGATTCTCTATTTCATATTGAAGCAGCATCTTATATGATAGAATTAAGACATTTCGAACAAGGAATGATACCTTAATTGAATCTAAGACTCTTCAAGGATACTAGAGCAGTATCTCTAAAATTTGAATGAGACTCTTCATATTAATGAAGCAGCATCTTAAACAGCAAAATGAGATTCTCTGTTTCATATCGAAGCAGCATCTTATATGATAGAATTAAGATATTTCGAACAAGAGAATGATACCTTAATTGAATCTAAGACTCTTCAAGGATACTAGAGCAGTATCTCTAAAAATTGAATGAGACTCTTCATATTGATGAAGCAGCATCCCAAACAGCAAAATTAGATTCTCTGTATCATATCGAAGCAGCATCTTATATGATAGAATTAAGACATTTCGAACAAGGGAATGATACCTTAATTGAATCTAAAGCTCTTCAAGGATACTAGAGCAGTATCTCTAAAAATTGAATGAGACTCTTCATATTAATGATGCAGCATCTCAAACATTAAAATGAGATTCTCTGTATCATATCGAAGCAACATCTTATATGATAGAATTAAGACATTCCGAACAAGGAAATGATACCTTAATTGAATCTAAGACTCTTCAAAGACACTAGAGCAGTATCTCTAAAAATTGAATGAGATTCTTCATATTGATGATGCAGCATCTTAAACAGCAAAATCAGATTCTCTGTTTCATATCAAAGCAGCATCTTATATGATAGAATTAAGACATTTCGAACAAGGTAATGATACCTTAATTGAATCTAAGGCTCTTCAAGGATACTAGAGCAGTATCTCTAAAAATTGAATGAGACTCTTCATATTAATGAAGCAGCATCCCAAACTGCAAAATTAGATTCTCTGTATCATATTGTAGCAGCATCTTATATGATAGAATTAAGACATTCCGAACAAGGGAATGATACCTTAATTGAATCTAAGACTCTTCAAGGATACTAGAGCAGTATCTCTAAAATTTGAATGAGACTCTTCATATTAATGAAGCAGCATCTTAAACAGCAAAATGAGATTCTCTATTTCATATCGAAGCAGCATCTTATATGATAGAATTAATATATTTCGAACAAGAGAATGATACCTTAATTGAATCTAAGACTCTTCAAGGATACTAGAGCAGTATCTCTAAAAATTGAATGAGACTCTTCATATTGATGAAGCAGCATCCCAAACAGCAAAATTAGATTCTCTGTATCATATCGAAGCAGCATCTTATATGATAGAATTAAGACATTTCGAACAAGGGAATGATACCTTAATTGAATCTAAGGCTCTTCAAGGATACTAGAGCAGTATCTCTAAAAATTGAATGAGACTCTTCATATTAATGATGCAGCATCTCAAACATTAAAATGAGATTCTCTGTATCATATCGAAGCAGCATCTTATATGATAGAATTAAGACATTCCGAACAAGGAAATGATACCTTAATTGAATCTAAGACTCTTCAAAGACACTAGAGCAGTATCTCTAAAAATTGAATGAGATTCTTCATATTGATGATGCAGCATCTTAAACAGCAAAATCAGATTCTCTGTTTCATATCAAAGCAGCATCTTATATGATAGAATTAAGACATTTCGAACAAGGTAATGATACCTTAATTGAATCTAAGGCTCTTCAAGGATACTAGAGCAGTATCTCTAAAAATTGAATGAGACTCTTCATATTAATGAAGCAGCATCCCAAACTGCAAAATTAGATTCTCTGTATCATATTGTAGCAGCATCTTATATGATAGAATTAAGACATTCCGAACAAGGGAAGGATACCTTAATTGAATCTAAGACTCTTCAAGGATACTAGAGCAGTATCTCTAAAATTTGAATGAGACTCTTCATATTAATGAAGCAGCATCTTAAACAGCAAAATGAGATTCTCTATTTCATATCGAAGCAGCATCTTATATGATAGAATTAATATATTTCGAACAAGGAAATGATACCTTAATTGAATCTAAGACTCTTCAAAGACACTAGAGCAGTATCTCTAAAAATTGAATGAGATTCTTCATATTGATGATGCAGCATCTTAAACAGCAAAATATGATTCTCTGTTTCATATCAAAGCAGCATCTTATATGATAGAATTAAGACATTTCGAACAAGGTAATGATACCTTAATTGAATCTAAGGCTCTTCAAGGATACTAGAGCAGTATCTCTAAAAATTGAATGAGACTCTTCATATTAATGAAGCAGCATCCCAAACTGCAAAATTAGATTCTCTGTATCATATTGTAGCAGCATCTTATATGATAGAATTAAGACATTCCGAACAAGGGAAGGATACCTTAATTGAATCTAAGACTCTTCAAGGATACTAGAGCAGTATCTCTAAAATTTGAATGAGACTCTTCATATTAATGAAGCAGCATCTTAAACAGCAAAATGAGATTCTCTATTTCATATTGAAGCAGCATCTTATATGATAGAATTAATATATTTCGAACAAGAGAATGATACCTTAATTGAATCTAAGACTCTTCAAGGATACTAGAGCAGTATCTCTAAAATTTGAATGAGACTCTTCATATTAATGAAGCAGCATCTTAAACAGCAAAATGAGATTCTCAATTTCATATCGAAGCAGCATCTTATATGAATTAATATATTTCGAACAAGAGAATGATACCTTAATTGAATCTAAGACTCTTCAAGGATACTAGAGCAGTATCTCTAAAAATTGAATGAGACTCTTCATATTGATGAAGCAGCATCCCAAACAGCAAAATTAGATTCTCTGTATCATATCGAAGCAGCATCTTATATTATAGAATTAAGACATTTCGAACAAGGGAATGATACCTTAATTGAATCTAAGACTCTTCAAGGATACTAGAGCAGTATCTCTAAAAATTGAATGAGACTCTTCATATTAATGATGCAGCATCTCAAACATTAAAATGAGATTCTCTGTATCATATCGAAGCAACATCTTATATGATAGAATTAAGACATTCCGAACAAGGAAATGATACCTTAATTGAATCTAAGACTCTTCAAAGACACTAGAGCAGTATCTCTAAAAATTGAATGAGATTCTTCATATTGATGATGCAGCATCTTAAACAGCAAAATCAGATTCTCTGTTTCATATCAAAGCAGCATCTTATATGATAGAATTAAGACATTTCGAACAAGGTAATGATACCTTAATTGAATCTAAGGCTCTTCAAGGATACTAGAGCAGTATCTCTAAAAATTGAATGAGACTCTTCATATTAATGAAGCAGCATCCCAAACTGCAAAATTAGATTCTCTGTATCATATTGTAGCAGCATCTTATATGATAGAATTAAGACATTCCGAACAAGGGAAGGATACCTTAATTGAATCTAAGACTCTTCAAGGATACTAGAGCAGTATCTCTAAAATTTGAATGAGACTCTTCATATTAATGAAGCAGCATCTTAAACAGCAAAATGAGATTCTCTATTTCATATCGAAGCAGCAACTTATATGATAGAATTAATATATTTCGAACAAGGAAATGATACCTTAATTGAATCTAAGACTCTTCAAAGACACTAGAGCAGTATCTCTAAAAATTGAATGAGATTCTTCATATTGATGATGCAGCATCTTAAACAGCAAAATCAGATTCTCTGTTTCATATCAAAGCAGCATCTTATATGATAGAATTAAGACATTTCGAACAAGGTAATGATACCTTAATTGAATCTAAGGCTCTTCAAGGATACTAGAGCAGTATCTCTAAAAATTGAATGAGACTCTTCATATTAATGAAGCAGCATCCCAAACTGCAAAATTAGATTCTCTGTATCATATTGTAGCAGCATCTTATATGATAGAATTAAGACATTCCGAACAAGGGAAGGATACCTTAATTGAATCTAAGACTCTTCAAGGATACTAGAGCAGTATCTCTAAAATTTGAATGAGACTCTTCATATTAATGAAGCAGCATCTTAAACAGCAAAATGAGATTCTCTATTTCATATTGAAGCAGCATCTTATATGATATAATTAATATATTTCGAACAAGAGAATGATACCTTAATTGAATCTAAGACTCTTCAAGGATACTAGAGCAGTATCTCTAAAATTTGAATGAGACTCTTCATATTAATGAAGCAGCATCTTAAACAGCAAAATGAGATTCTCAATTTCATATCGAAGCAGCATCTTATATGATATAATTAATATATTTCGAACAAGAGAATGATACCTTAATTGAATCTAAGACTCTTCAAGGATACTAGAGCAGTATCTCTAAAAATTGAATGAGACTCTTCATATTGATGAAGCAGCATCCCAAACAGCAAAATTAGATTCTCTGTATCATATCGAAGCAGCATCTTATATTATAGAATTAAGACATTTCGAACAAGGGAATGATACCTTAATTGAATCTAAGACTCTTCAAGGATACTAGAGCAGTATCTCTAAAAATTGAATGAGACTCTTCATATTAATGATGCAGCATCTCAAACATTAAAATGAGATTCTCTGTATCATATCGAAGCAACATCTTATATGATAGAATTAAGACATTCCGAACAAGGAAATGATACCTTAATTGAATCTAAGACTCTTCAAAGACACTAGAGCAGTATCTCTAAAAATTGAATGAGATTCTTCATATTGATGATGCAGCATCTTAAACAGCAAAATCAGATTCTCTGTTTCATATCAAAGCAGCATCTTATATGATAGAATTAAGACATTTCGAACAAGGTAATGATACCTTAATTGAATCTAAGGCTCTTCAAGGATACTAGAGCAGTATCTCTAAAAACTGAATGAGACTCTTCATATTAATGAAGCAGCATCCCAAACTGCAAAATTAGATTCTCTGTATCATATTGTAGCAACATCTTATATGATAGAATTAAGACATTCCGAACAAGGGAAGGATACCTTAATTGAATCTAAGACTCTTCAAGGATACTAGAGCAGTATCTCTAAAATTTGAATGAGACTCTTCATATTAATGAAGCAGCATCTTAAACAGCAAAATGAGATTCTCTATTTCATATCGAAGCAGCATCTTATATGATAGAATTAATATATTTCGAACAAGGAAATGATACCTTAATTGAATCTAAGACTCTTCAAAGACACTAGAGCAGTATCTCTAAAAATTGAATGAGATTCTTCATATTGATGATGCAGCATCTTAAACAGCAAAATCAGATTCTCTGTTTCATATCAAAGCAGCATCTTATATGATAGAATTAAGACATTTCGAACAAGGTAATGATACCTTAATTGAATCTAAGGCTCTTCAAGGATACTAGAGCAGTATCTCTAAAAATTGAATGAGACTCTTCATATTAATGAAGCAGCATCCCAAACTGCAAAATTAGATTCTCTGTATCATATTGTAGCAGCATCTTATATGATAGAATTAAGACATTCCGAACAAGGGAAGGATACCTTAATTGAATCTAAGACTCTTCAAGGATACTAGAGCAGTATCTCTAAAATTTGAATGAGACTCTTCATATTAATGAAGCAGCATCTTAAACAGCAAAATGAGATTCTCTATTTCATATCGAAGCAGCATCTTATATGATAGAATTAATATATTTCGAACAAGAGAATGATACCTTAATTGAATCTAAGACTCTTCAAGGATACTAGAGCAGTATCTCTAAAATTGAATGAGACTCTTCATATTGATGAAGCAGCATCTTAAACAGCAAAATTAGATTCTCTGTATCATATCGAAGCAGCATCTTATATGATAGAATTAAGACATTTCGAACAAGGGAATGATACCTTAATTGAATCTAAGGCTCTTCAAGGATACTAGAGCAGTATCTCTAAAAATTGAATGAGACTCTTCATATTAATGAAGCAGCATCCCAAACAGCAAAATTAGATTCTCTGTATCATATCGAAGCAGCATCTTATATGATAGAATTAAGACATTCCGAACAAGGGAAGGATACCTTAATTGAATCTAAGACTCTTCAAGGATACTAGAGCAGTATCTCTAAAATTTGAATGAGACTCTTCATATTAATGAAGCAGCATCTTAAACAGCAAAATGAGATTCTCTATTTCATATCGAAGCAGCATCTTATATGATAGAATTAATATATTTCGAACAAGAGAATGATACCTTAATTGAATCTAAGACTCTTCAAGGATACTAGAGCAGTATCTCTAAAATTGAATGAGACTCTTCATATTAATGAAGCAGCATCTTAAACAGCAAAATGAGATTCTCTGTTTCATATCGAAGCAGCATCTTATATGATAGAATTAATATATTTCGAACAAGAGAATGATACCTTAATTGAATCTAAGACTCTTCAAGGATACTAGAGCAGTATCTCTAAAAATTGAATGAGACTCTTCATATTATGAAGCAGCATCCCAAACAGCAAAATTAGATTCTCTGTATCATATCGAAGCAGCATCTTATATGATAGAATTAAGACATTTCGAACAAGGGAATGATACCTTAATTGAATCTAAGCTCTTCAAGGATACTAGAGCAGTATCTCTAAAAATTGAATGAGACTCTTCATATTAATGATGCAGCATCTCAAACAGCAAAATGAGATTCTCTGTATCATATCGAAGCAACATCTTATATGATAGAATTAAGACATTCCGAACAAGGAAATGATACCTTAATTGAATCTAAGACTCTTCAAAGACACTAGAGCAGTATCTCTAAAAATTGAATGAGATTCTTCATATTGATGATGCAGCATCTTAAACAGCAAAATCAGATTCTCTGTTTCATATCAAAGCAGCATCTTATATGATAGAATTAAGACATTTCGAACAAGGTAATGATACCTTAATTGAATCTAAGGCTCTTCAAGGATACTAGAGCAGTATCTCTAAAAATGAATGAGACTCTTCATATTAATGAAGCAGCATCCCAAACAGCAAAATTAGATTCTCTGTATCATATTGTAGCAGCATCTTATATGATAGAATTAAGACATTCCGAACAAGGGAAGGATACCTTAATTGAATCTAAGACTCTTCAAGGATACTAGAGCAGTATCTCTAAAATTTGAATGAGACTCTTCATATTAATGAAGCAGCATCTTAAACAGCAAAATGAGATTCTCTATTTCATATCGAAGCAGCATCTTATATGATAGAATTAATATATTTCGAACAAGGAAATGATACCTTAATTGAATCTAAGACTCTTCAAAGACACTAGAGCAGTATCTCTAAAAATTGAATGAGATTCTTCATATTGATGATGCAGCATCTTAAACAGCAAAATCAGATTCTCTGTTTCATATCGAAGCAGCATCTTATATGATAGAATTAAGACATTTCGAACAAGGTAATGATACCTTAATTGAATCTAAGGCTCTTCAAGGATACTAGAGCAGTATCTCTAAAAATTGAATGAGACTCTTCATATTAATGAAGCAGCATCCCAAACTGCAAAATTAGATTCTCTGTATCATATTGTAGCAGCATCTTATATGATAGAATTAAGACATTCCGAACAAGGGAAGGATACCTTAATTGAATCTAAGACTCTTCAAGGATACTAGAGCAGTATCTCTAAAATTTGAATGAGACTCTTCATATTAATGAAGCAGCATCTTAAACAGCAAAATGAGATTCTCTATTTCATATCGAAGCAGCATCTTATATGATAGAATTAATATATTTCGAACAAGAGAATGATACCTTAATTGAATCTAAGACTCTTCAAGGATACTAGAGCAGTATCTCTAAAATTTGAATGAGACTCTTCATATTAATGAAGCAGCATCTTAAACAGCAAAATGAGATTCTCTGTTTCATATCGAAGCAGCATCTTATATGATAGAATTAATATATTTCGAACAAGAGAATGATACCTTAATTGAATCTAAGACTCTTCAAGGATACTAGAGCAGTATCTCTAAAAATTGAATGAGACTCTTCATATTATGAAGCAGCATCCCAAACAGCAAAATTAGATTCTCTGTATCATATCGAAGCAGCATCTTATATGATAGAATTAAGACATTTCGAACAAGGGAATGATACCTTAATTGAATCTAAGCTCTTCAAGGATACTAGAGCAGTATCTCTAAAAATTGAATGAGACTCTTCATATTAATGATGCAGCATCTCAAACATAAAATGAGATTCTCTGTATCATATCGAAGCAACATCTTATATGATAGAATTAAGACATTCCGAACAAGGAAATGATACCTTAATTGAATCTAAGACTCTTCAAAGACACTAGAGCAGTATCTCTAAAAATTGAATGAGATTCTTCATATTGATGATGCAGCATCTTAAACAGCAAAATCAGATTCTCTGTTTCATATCAAAGCAGCATCTTATATGATAGAATTAAGACATTTCGAACAAGGTAATGATACCTTAATTGAATCTAAGCTCTTCAAGGATACTAGAGCAGTATCTCTAAAAATTGAATGAGACTCTTCATATTAATGAAGCAGCATCCCAAACTGCAAAATTAGATTCTCTGTATCATATTGTAGCAGCATCTTATATGATAGAATTAAGACATTCCGAACAAGGGAAGGATACCTTAATTGAATCTAAGACTCTTCAAGGATACTAGAGCAGTATCTCTAAAATTTGAATGAGACTCTTCATATTAATGAAGCAGCATCTTAAACAGCAAAATGAGATTCTCTATTTCATATCGAAGCAGCATCTTATATGATAGAATTAATATATTTCGAACAAGGAAATGATACCTTAATTGAATCTAAGACTCTTCAAAGACACTAGAGCAGTATCTCTAAAAATTGAATGAGATTCTTCATATTGATGATGCAGCATCTTAAACAGCAAAATCAGATTCTCTGTTTCATATCAAAGCAGCATCTTATATGATAGAATTAAGACATTTCGAACAAGGTAATGATACCTTAATTGAATCTAAGGCTCTTCAAGGATACTAGAGCAGTATCTCTAAAAATTGAATGAGACTCTTCATATTAATGAAGCAGCATCCCAAACTGCAAAATTAGATTCTCTGTATCATATTGTAGCAGCATCTTATATGATAGAATTAAGACATTCCGAACAAGGGAAGGATACCTTAATTGAATCTAAGACTCTTCAAGGATACTAGAGCAGTATCTCTAAAATTTGAATGAGACTCTTCATATTAATGAAGCAGCATCTTAAACAGCAAAATGAGATTCTCTATTTCATATCGAAGCAGCATCTTATATGATAGAATTAATATATTTCGAACAAGAGAATGATACCTTAATTGAATCTAAGACTCTTCAAGGATACTAGAGCAGTATCTCTAAAAATTGAATGAGACTCTTCATATTGATGAAGCAGCATCTTAAACAGCAAAATTAGATTCTCTGTTTCATATCGAAGCAGCATCTTATATGATAGAATTAAGACATTTCGAACAAGGGAATGATACCTTAATTGAATCTAAGGCTCTTCAAGGATACTAGAGCAGTATCTCTAAAAATTGAATGAGACTCTTCATATTAATGAAGCAGCATCCCAAACTGCAAAATTAGATTCTCTGTATCATATTGTAGCAGCATCTTATATGATAGAATTAAGACATTCCGAACAAGGGAAGGATACCTTAATTGAATCTAAGACTCTTCAAGGATACTAGAGCAGTATCTCTAAAATTTGAATGAGACTCTTCATATTAATGAAGCAGCATCTTAAACAGCAAAATGAGATTCTCTATTTCATATCGAAGCAGCATCTTATATGATAGAATTAAATATTTCGAACAAGAGAATGATACCTTAATTGAATCTAAGACTCTTCAAGGATACTAGAGCAGTATCTCTAAAATTTGAATGAGACTCTTCATATTAATGAAGCAGCATCTTAAACAGCAAAATGAGATTCTCAATTTCATATCGAAGCAGCATCTTATATGATATAATTAATATATTTCGAACAAGAGAATGATACCTTAATTGAATCTAAGACTCTTCAAGGATACTAGAGCAGTATCTCTAAAAATTGAATGAGACTCTTCATATTGATGAAGCAGCATCCCAAACAGCAAAATTAGATTCTCTGTATCATATCGAAGCAGCATCTTATATTATAGAATTAAGACATTTCGAACAAGGGAATGATACCTTAATTGAATCTAAAGCTCTTCAAGGATACTAGAGCAGTATCTCTAAAAATTGAATGAGACTCTTCATATTAATGATGCAGCATCTCAAACATTAAAATGAGATTCTCTGTATCATATCGAAGCAACATCTTATATGATAGAATTAAGACATTCCGAACAAGGAAATGATACCTTAATTGAATCTAAGACTCTTCAAAGACACTAGAGCAGTATCTCTAAAAATTGAATGAGATTCTTCATATTGATGATGCAGCATCTTAAACAGCAAAATCAGATTCTCTGTTTCATATCAAAGCAGCATCTTATATGATAGAATTAAGACATTTCGAACAAGGTAATGATACCTTAATTGAATCTAAGGCTCTTCAAGGATACTAGAGCAGTATCTCTAAAAATTGAATGAGACTCTTCATATTAATGAAGCAGCATCCCAAACTGCAAAATTAGATTCTCTGTATCATATTGTAGCAGCATCTTATATGATAGAATTAAGACATTCCGAACAAGGGAAGGATACCTTAATTGAATCTAAGACTCTTCAAGGATACTAGAGCAGTATCTCTAAAATTTGAATGAGACTCTTCATATTAATGAAGCAGCATCTTAAACAGCAAAATGAGATTCTCTATTTCATATCGAAGCAGCAACTTATATGATAGAATTAATATATTTCGAACAAGGAAATGATACCTTAATTGAATCTAAGACTCTTCAAAGACACTAGAGCAGTATCTCTAAAAATTGAATGAGATTCTTCATATTGATGATGCAGCATCTTAAACAGCAAAATCAGATTCTCTGTTTCATATCAAAGCAGCATCTTATATGATAGAATTAAGACATTTCGAACAAGGTAATGATACCTTAATTGAATCTAAGGCTCTTCAAGGATACTAGAGCAGTATCTCTAAAAATTGAATGAGACTCTTCATATTAATGAAGCAGCATCCCAAACTGCAAAATTAGATTCTCTGTATCATATTGTAGCAGCATCTTATATGATAGAATTAAGACATTCCGAACAAGGGAAGGATACCTTAATTGAATCTAAGACTCTTCAAGGATACTAGAGCAGTATCTCTAAAATTTGAATGAGACTCTTCATATTAATGAAGCAGCATCTTAAACAGCAAAATGAGATTCTCTATTTCATATTGAAGCAGCATCTTATATGATATAATTAATATATTTCGAACAAGAGAATGATACCTTAATTGAATTTAAGACTCTTCAAGGATACTAGAGCAGTATCTCTAAAATTTGAATGAGACTCTTCATATTAATGAAGCAGCATCTTAAACAGCAAAATGAGATTCTCAATTTCATATCGAAGCAGCATCTTATATGATATAATTAATATATTTCGAAAAAGAGAATGATACCTTAACTGAATCTAAGACTCTTCAAGGATACTAGAGCAGTATCTCTAAAAATTGAATGAGACTCATCATATTTATGAAGCAGCATCCCAAACAGCAAAATTAGATTCTCTATATCATATCGAAGCAGCATCTTATATTATAGAATTAAGACATTTCGAACAAGGGAATGATACCTTAATTGAATCTAAAGCTCTTCAAGGATACTAGAGCAGTATCTCTAAAAATTGAATGAGACTCTTCATATTAATGATGCAGCATCTCAAACATTAAAATGAGATTCTCTGTATCATATCGAAGCAACATCTTATATGATAGAATTAAGACATTCCAAACAAGGAAATGATACCTTAATTGAATCTAAGACTCTTCAAAGACACTAGAGCAGTATCTCTAAAAATTGAATGAGATTCTTCATATTGATGATGCGGCATCTTAAACAGCAATATCAGATTCTCTGTTTCATATCAAAGCAGCATCTTATATGATAGAATTAAGACATTTCGAACAAGGTAATGATACCTTAATTGAATCTAACGCTCTTCAAGGATACTAGAGCAGTATCTCTAAAAACTGAATGAGACTCTTCATATTAATGAAGCAGCATCCCAAACTGCAAAATTAGATTCTCTGTATCATATTGTAGCAACATCTTATATGATAGAATTAAGACATTCCGAACAAGGGAAGGATACCTTAATTGAATCTAAGACTCTTAAAGGATACTAGAGCAGTATCTCTAAAATTTGAATGAGACTCTTCATATTAATGAAGCAGCATCTTAAACAGCAAAATGAGATTCTCTATTTCATATCGAAGCAGCAACTTATATGATAGAATTAATATATTTCGAACAAGGAAATGATACCTTAATTGAATCTAAGACTCTTCAAAGACACTAGAGCAGTATCTCTAAAAATTGAATGAGATTCTTCATATTGATGATGCAGCATCTTAAACAGCAAAATCAGATTCTCTGTTTCATATCAAAGCAGCATCTTATATGATAGAATTAAGACATTTCGAACAAGGTAATGATACCTTAATTGAATCTAAGGCTCTTCAAGGATACTAGAGCAGTATCTCTAAAAATTGAATGAGACTCTTCATATTAATGAAGCAGCATCCCAAACTGCAAAATTAGATTCTCTGTATCATATTGTAGCAGCATCTTATATGATAGAATTAAGACATTCCGAACAAGGGAAGGATACCTTAATTGAATCTAAGACTCTTCAAGGATACTAGAGCAGTATCTCTAAAATTTGAATGAGACTCTTCATATTAATGAAGCAGCATCTTAAACAGCAAAATGAGATTCTCTATTTCATATTGAAGCAGCATCTTATATGATATAATTAATATATTTCGAACAAGAGAATGATACCTTAATTGAATTTAAGACTCTTCAAGGATACTAGAGCAGTATCTCTAAAATTTGAATGAGACTCTTCATATTAATGAAGCAGCATCTTAAACAGCAAAATGAGATTCTCAATTTCATATCGAAGCAGCATCTTATATGATATAATTAATATATTTCGAAAAAGAGAATGATACCTTAACTGAATCTAAGACTCTTCAAGGATACTAGAGCAGTATCTCTAAAAATTGAATGAGACTCATCATATTTATGAAGCAGCATCCCAAACAGCAAAATTAGATTCTCTATATCATATCGAAGCAGCATCTTATATTATAGAATTAAGACATTTCGAACAAGGGAATGATACCTTAATTGAATCTAAAGCTCTTCAAGGATACTAGAGCAGTATCTCTAAAAATTGAATGAGACTCTTCATATTAATGATGCAGCATCTCAAACATTAAAATGAGATTCTCTGTATCATATCGAAGCAACATCTTATATGATAGAATTAAGACATTCCAAACAAGGAAATGATACCTTAATTGAATCTAAGACTCTTCAAAGACACTAGAGCAGTATCTCTAAAAATTGAATGAGATTCTTCATATTGATGATGCGGCATCTTAAACAGCAATATCAGATTCTCTGTTTCATATCAAAGCAGCATCTTATATGATAGAATTAAGACATTTCGAACAAGGTAATGATACCTTAATTGAATCTAACGCTCTTCAAGGATACTAGAGCAGTATCTCTAAAAACTGAATGAGACTCTTCATATTAATGAAGCAGCATCCCAAACTGCAAAATTAGATTCTCTGTATCATATTGTAGCAGCATCTTATATGATAGAATTAAGACATTCCGAACAAGGGAAGGATACCTTAATTGAATCTAAGACTCTTAAAGGATACTAGAGCAGTATCTCTAAAATTTGAATGAGACTCTTCATATTAATGAAGCAGCATCTTAAACAGCAAAATGAGATTCTCTATTTCATATCGAAGCAGCAACTTATATGATAGAATTAATATATTTCGAACAAGGAAATGATACCTTAATTGAATCTAAGACTCTTCAAAGACACTAGAGCAGTATCTCTAAAAATTGAATGAGATTCTTCATATTGATGATGCAGCATCTTAAACAGCAAAATCAGATTCTCTGTTTCATATCAAAGCAGCATCTTATATGATAGAATTAAGACATTTCGAACAAGGTAATGATACCTTAATTGAATCTAAGGCTCTTCAAGGATACTAGAGCAGTATCTCTAAAAATTGAATGAGACTCTTCATATTAATGAAGCAGCATCCCAAACTGCAAAATTAGATTCTCTGTATCATATTGTAGCAGCATCTTATATGATAGAATTAAGACATTCCGAACAAGGGAAGGATACCTTAATTGAATCTAAGACTCTTCAAGGATACTAGAGCAGTATCTCTAAAATTTGAATGAGACTCTTCATATTAATGAAGCAGCATCTTAAACAGCAAAATGAGATTCTCTATTTCATATTGAAGCAGCATCTTATATGATATAATTAATATATTTCGAACAAGAGAATGATACCTTAATTGAATTTAAGACTCTTCAAGGATACTAGAGCAGTATCTCTAAAATTTGAATGAGACTCTTCATATTAATGAAGCAGCATCTTAAACAGCAAAATGAGATTCTCAATTTCATATCGAAGCAGCATCTTATATGATATAATTAATATATTTCGAAAAAGAGAATGATACCTTAACTGAATCTAAGACTCTTCAAGGATACTAGAGCAGTATCTCTAAAAATTGAATGAGACTCATCATATTTATGAAGCAGCATCCCAAACAGCAAAATTAGATTCTCTATATCATATCGAAGCAGCATCTTATATTATAGAATTAAGACATTTCGAACAAGGGAATGATACCTTAATTGAATCTAAAGCTCTTCAAGGATACTAGAGCAGTATCTCTAAAAATTGAATGAGACTCTTCATATTAATGATGCAGCATCTCAAACATTAAAATGAGATTCTCTGTATCATATCGAAGCAACATCTTATATGATAGAATTAAGACATTCCAAACAAGGAAATGATACCTTAATTGAATCTAAGACTCTTCAAAGACACTAGAGCAGTATCTCTAAAAATTGAATGAGATTCTTCATATTGATGATGCGGCATCTTAAACAGCAATATCAGATTCTCTGTTTCATATCAAAGCAGCATCTTATATGATAGAATTAAGACATTTCGAACAAGGTAATGATACCTTAATTGAATCTAACGCTCTTCAAGGATACTAGAGCAGTATCTCTAAAAACTGAATGAGACTCTTCATATTAATGAAGCAGCATCCCAAACTGCAAAATTAGATTCTCTGTATCATATTGTAGCAACATCTTATATGATAGAATTAAGACATTCCGAACAAGGGAAGGATACCTTAATTGAATCTAAGACTCTTAAAGGATACTAGAGCAGTATCTCTAAAATTTGAATGAGACTCTTCATATTAATGAAGCAGCATCTTAAACAGCAAAATGAGATTCTCTATTTCATATCGAAGCAGCAACTTATATGATAGAATTAATATATTTCGAACAAGGAAATGATACCTTAATTGAATCTAAGACTCTTCAAAGACACTAGAGCAGTATCTCTAAAAATTGAATGAGATTCTTCATATTGATGATGCAGCATCTTAAACAGCAAAATCAGATTCTCTGTTTCATATCAAAGCAGCATCTTATATGATAGAATTAAGACATTTCGAACAAGGTAATGATACCTTAATTGAATCTAAGGCTCTTCAAGGATACTAGAGCAGTATCTCTAAAAATTGAATGAGACTCTTCATATTAATGAAGCAGCATCCCAAACTGCAAAATTAGATTCTCTGTATCATATTGTAGCAGCATCTTATATGATAGAATTAAGACATTCCGAACAAGGGAAGGATACCTTAATTGAATCTAAGACTCTTCAAGGATACTAGAGCAGTATCTCTAAAATTTGAATGAGACTCTTCATATTAATGAAGCAGCATCTTAAACAGCAAAATGAGATTCTCTATTTCATATTGAAGCAGCATCTTATATGATATAATTAATATATTTCGAACAAGAGAATGATACCTTAATTGAATTTAAGACTCTTCAAGGATACTAGAGCAGTATCTCTAAAATTTGAATGAGACTCTTCATATTAATGAAGCAGCATCTTAAACAGCAAAATGAGATTCTCAATTTCATATCGAAGCAGCATCTTATATGATATAATTAATATATTTCGAAAAAGAGAATGATACCTTAACTGAATCTAAGACTCTTCAAGGATACTAGAGCAGTATCTCTAAAAATTGAATGAGACTCATCATATTTATGAAGCAGCATCCCAAACAGCAAAATTAGATTCTCTATATCATATCGAAGCAGCATCTTATATTATAGAATTAAGACATTTCGAACAAGGGAATGATACCTTAATTGAATCTAAAGCTCTTCAAGGATACTAGAGCAGTATCTCTAAAAATTGAATGAGACTCTTCATATTAATGATGCAGCATCTCAAACATTAAAATGAGATTCTCTGTATCATATCGAAGCAACATCTTATATGATAGAATTAAGACATTCCAAACAAGGAAATGATACCTTAATTGAATCTAAGACTCTTCAAAGACACTAGAGCAGTATCTCTAAAAATTGAATGAGATTCTTCATATTGATGATGCGGCATCTTAAACAGCAATATCAGATTCTCTGTTTCATATCAAAGCAGCATCTTATATGATAGAATTAAGACATTTCGAACAAGGTAATGATACCTTAATTGAATCTAACGCTCTTCAAGGATACTAGAGCAGTATCTCTAAAAACTGAATGAGACTCTTCATATTAATGAAGCAGCATCCCAAACTGCAAAATTAGATTCTCTGTATCATATTGTAGCAGCATCTTATATGATAGAATTAAGACATTCCGAACAAGGGAAGGATACCTTAATTGAATCTAAGACTCTTAAAGGATACTAGAGCAGTATCTCTAAAATTTGAATGAGACTCTTCATATTAATGAAGCAGCATCTTAAACAGCAAAATGAGATTCTCTATTTCATATCGAAGCAGCAACTTATATGATAGAATTAATATATTTCGAACAAGGAAATGATACCTTAATTGAATCTAAGACTCTTCAAAGACACTAGAGCAGTATCTCTAAAAATTGAATGAGATTCTTCATATTGATGATGCAGCATCTTAAACAGCAAAATCAGATTCTCTGTTTCATATCAAAGCAGCATCTTATATGATAGAATTAAGACATTTCGAACAAGGTAATGATACCTTAATTGAATCTAAGGCTCTTCAAGGATACTAGAGCAGTATCTCTAAAAATTGAATGAGACTCTTCATATTAATGAAGCAGCATCCCAAACTGCAAAATTAGATTCTCTGTATCATATTGTAGCAGCATCTTATATGATAGAATTAAGACATTCCGAACAAGGGAAGGATACCTTAATTGAATCTAAGACTCTTCAAGGATACTAGAGCAGTATCTCTAAAATTTGAATGAGACTCTTCATATTAATGAAGCAGCATCTTAAACAGCAAAATGAGATTCTCTATTTCATATTGAAGCAGCATCTTATATGATATAATTAATATATTTCGAACAAGAGAATGATACCTTAATTGAATTTAAGACTCTTCAAGGATACTAGAGCAGTATCTCTAAAATTTGAATGAGACTCTTCATATTAATGAAGCAGCATCTTAAACAGCAAAATGAGATTCTCAATTTCATATCGAAGCAGCATCTTATATGATATAATTAATATATTTCGAAAAAGAGAATGATACCTTAACTGAATCTAAGACTCTTCAAGGATACTAGAGCAGTATCTCTAAAAATTGAATGAGACTCATCATATTTATGAAGCAGCATCCCAAACAGCAAAATTAGATTCTCTATATCATATCGAAGCAGCATCTTATATTATAGAATTAAGACATTTCGAACAAGGGAATGATACCTTAATTGAATCTAAAGCTCTTCAAGGATACTAGAGCAGTATCTCTAAAAATTGAATGAGACTCTTCATATTAATGATGCAGCATCTCAAACATTAAAATGAGATTCTCTGTATCATATCGAAGCAACATCTTATATGATAGAATTAAGACATTCCAAACAAGGAAATGATACCTTAATTGAATCTAAGACTCTTCAAAGACACTAGAGCAGTATCTCTAAAAATTGAATGAGATTCTTCATATTGATGATGCGGCATCTTAAACAGCAATATCAGATTCTCTGTTTCATATCAAAGCAGCATCTTATATGATAGAATTAAGACATTTCGAACAAGGTAATGATACCTTAATTGAATCTAACGCTCTTCAAGGATACTAGAGCAGTATCTCTAAAAACTGAATGAGACTCTTCATATTAATGAAGCAGCATCCCAAACTGCAAAATTAGATTCTCTGTATCATATTGTAGCAACATCTTATATGATAGAATTAAGACATTCCGAACAAGGGAAGGATACCTTAATTGAATCTAAGACTCTTCAAGGATACTAGAGCAGTATCTCTAAAATTTGAATGAGACTCTTCATATTAATGAAGCAGCATCTTAAACAGCAAAATGAGATTCTCTATTTCATATCGAAGCAGCAACTTATATGATAGAATTAATATATTTCGAACAAGGAAATGATACCTTAATTGAATCTAAGACTCTTCAAAGACACTAGAGCAGTATCTCTAAAAATTGAATGAGATTCTTCATATTGATGATGCAGCATCTTAAACAGCAAAATCAGATTCTCTGTTTCATATCAAAGCAGCATCTTATATGATAGAATTAAGACATTTCGAACAAGGTAATGATACCTTAATTGAATCTAAGGCTCTTCAAGGATACTAGAGCAGTATCTCTAAAAATTGAATGAGACTCTTCATATTAATGAAGCAGCATCCCAAACTGCAAAATTAGATTCTCTGTATCATATTGTAGCAGCATCTTATATGATAGAATTAAGACATTCCGAACAAGGGAAGGATACCTTAATTGAATCTAAGACTCTTCAAGGATACTAGAGCAGTATCTCTAAAATTTGAATGAGACTCTTCATATTAATGAAGCAGCATCTTAAACAGCAAAATGAGATTCTCTATTTCATATTGAAGCAGCATCTTATATGATAATTAATATATTTCGAACAAGAGAATGATACCTTAATTGAATCTAAGACTCTTCAAGGATACTAGAGCAGTATCTCTAAAATTTGAATGAGACTCTTCATATTAATGAAGCAGCATCTTAAACAGCAAAATGAGATTCTCAATTTCATATCGAAGCAGCATCTTATATGATATAATTAATATATTTCGAAAAAGAGAATGATACCTTAATTGAATCTAAGACTCTTCAAGGATACTAGAGCAGTATCTCTAAAAATTGAATGAGACTCTTCATATTTATGAAGCAGCATCCCAAACAGCAAAATTAGATTCTCTGTATCATATCGAAGCAGCATCTTATATTATAGAATTAAGACATTTCGAACAAGGGAATGATACCTTAATTGAATCTAAAGCTCTTCAAGGATACTAGAGCAGTATCTCTAAAAATTGAATGAGACTCTTCATATTAATGATGCAGCATCTCAAACATTAAAATGAGATTCTCTGTATCATATCGAAGCAACATCTTATATGATAGAATTAAGACATTCCAAACAAGGAAATGATACCTTAATTGAATCTAAGACTCTTCAAAGACACTAGAGCAGTATCTCTAAAAATTGAATGAGATTCTTCATATTGATGATGCAGCATCTTAAACAGCAAAATCAGATTCTCTGTTTCATATCAAAGCAGCATCTTATATGATAGAATTAAGACATTTCGAACAAGGTAATGATACCTTAATTGAATCTAACGCTCTTCAAGGATACTAGAGCAGTATCTCTAAAAATTGAATGAGACTCTTCATATTAATGAAGCAGCATCCCAAACTGCAAAATTAGATTCTCTGTATCATATTGTAGCAGCATCTTATATGATAGAATTAAGACATTCCGAACAAGGGAAGGATACCTTAATTGAATCTAAGACTCTTCAAGGATACTAGAGCAGTATCTCTAAAATTTGAATGAGACTCTTCATATTAATGAAGCAGCATCTTAAACAGCAAAATGAGATTCTCTATTTCATATCGAAGCAGCATCTTATATGATAGAATTAATATATTTCGAACAAGAGAATGATACCTTAATTGAATCTAAGACTCTTCAAGGATACTAGAGCAGTATCTCTAAAATTTGAATGAGACTCTTCATATTAATGAAGCAGCATCTTAAACAGCAAAATGAGATTCTCAATTTCATATCGAAGCAGCATCTTATATGATAGAATTAATATATTTCGAAAAAGAGAATGATACCTTAATTGAATCTAAGACTCTTCAAGGATACTAGAGCAGTATCTCTAAAAATTGAATGAGACTCTTCATATTGATGAAGCAGCATCCCAAACAGCAAAATTAGATTCTCTATATCATATCGAAGCAGCATCTTATATTATAGAATTAAGACATTTCGAACAAGGGAATGATACCTTAATTGAATCTAAAGCTCTTCAAGGATACTAGAGCAGTATCTCTAAAAATTGAATGAGACTCTTCATATTAATGATGCAGCATCTCAAACATTAAAATGAGATTCTCTGTATCATATCGAAGCAACATCTTATATGATAGAATTAAGACATTCCGAACAAGGAAATGATACCTTAATTGAATCTAAGACTCTTCAAAGACACTAGAGCAGTATCTCTAAAAATTGAATGAGATTCTTCATATTGATGATGCAGCATCTTAAACAGCAAAATCAGATTCTCTGTTTCATATCAAAGCAGCATCTTATATGATAGAATTAAGACATTTCGAACAAGGTAATGATACCTTAATTGAATCTAACGCTCTTCAAGGATACTAGAGCAGTATCTCTAAAAATTGAATGAGACTCTTCATATTAATGAAGCAGCATCCCAAACTGCAAAATTAGATTCTCTGTATCATATTGTAGCAGCATCTTATATGATAGAATTAAGACATTCCGAACAAGGGAAGGATACCTTAATTGAATCTAAGACTCTTAAAGGATACTAGAGCAGTATCTCTAAAATTTGAATGAGACTCTTCATATTAATGAAGCAGCATCTTAAACAGCAAAATGAGATTCTCTATTTCATATCGAAGCAGCAACTTATATGATAGAATTAATATATTTCGAACAAGGAAATGATACCTTAATTGAATCTAAGACTCTTCAAAGACACTAGAGCAGTATCTCTAAAAATTGAATGAGATTCTTCATATTGATGATGCAGCATCTTAAACAGCAAAATCAGATTCTCTGTTTCATATCAAAGCAGCATCTTATATGATAGAATTAAGACATTTCGAACAAGGTAATGATACCTTAATTGAATCTAAGGCTCTTCAAGGATACTAGAGCAGTATCTCTAAAAATTGAATGAGACTCTTCATATTAATGAAGCAGCATCCCAAACTGCAAAATTAGATTCTCTGTATCATATTGTAGCAGCATCTTATATGATAGAATTAAGACATTCCGAACAAGGGAAGGATACCTTAATTGAATCTAAGACTCTTCAAGGATACTAGAGCAGTATCTCTAAAATTTGAATGAGACTCTTCATATTAATGAAGCAGCATCTTAAACAGCAAAATGAGATTCTCTATTTCATATTGAAGCAGCATCTTATATGATATAATTAATATATTTCGAACAAGAGAATGATACCTTAATTGAATTTAAGACTCTTCAAGGATACTAGAGCAGTATCTCTAAAATTTGAATGAGACTCTTCATATTAATGAAGCAGCATCTTAAACAGCAAAATGAGATTCTCAATTTCATATCGAAGCAGCATCTTATATGATATAATTAATATATTTCGAAAAAGAGAATGATACCTTAACTGAATCTAAGACTCTTCAAGGATACTAGAGCAGTATCTCTAAAAATTGAATGAGACTCATCATATTTATGAAGCAGCATCCCAAACAGCAAAATTAGATTCTCTATATCATATCGAAGCAGCATCTTATATTATAGAATTAAGACATTTCGAACAAGGGAATGATACCTTAATTGAATCTAAAGCTCTTCAAGGATACTAGAGCAGTATCTCTAAAAATTGAATGAGACTCTTCATATTAATGATGCAGCATCTCAAACATTAAAATGAGATTCTCTGTATCATATCGAAGCAACATCTTATATGATAGAATTAAGACATTCCAAACAAGGAAATGATACCTTAATTGAATCTAAGACTCTTCAAAGACACTAGAGCAGTATCTCTAAAAATTGAATGAGATTCTTCATATTGATGATGCGGCATCTTAAACAGCAATATCAGATTCTCTGTTTCATATCAAAGCAGCATCTTATATGATAGAATTAAGACATTTCGAACAAGGTAATGATACCTTAATTGAATCTAACGCTCTTCAAGGATACTAGAGCAGTATCTCTAAAAACTGAATGAGACTCTTCATATTAATGAAGCAGCATCCCAAACTGCAAAATTAGATTCTCTGTATCATATTGTAGCAACATCTTATATGATAGAATTAAGACATTCCGAACAAGGGAAGGATACCTTAATTGAATCTAAGACTCTTAAAGGATACTAGAGCAGTATCTCTAAAATTTGAATGAGACTCTTCATATTAATGAAGCAGCATCTTAAACAGCAAAATGAGATTCTCTATTTCATATCGAAGCAGCAACTTATATGATAGAATTAATATATTTCGAACAAGGAAATGATACCTTAATTGAATCTAAGACTCTTCAAAGACACTAGAGCAGTATCTCTAAAAATTGAATGAGATTCTTCATATTGATGATGCAGCATCTTAAACAGCAAAATCAGATTCTCTGTTTCATATCAAAGCAGCATCTTATATGATAGAATTAAGACATTTCGAACAAGGTAATGATACCTTAATTGAATCTAAGGCTCTTCAAGGATACTAGAGCAGTATCTCTAAAAATTGAATGAGACTCTTCATATTAATGAAGCAGCATCCCAAACTGCAAAATTAGATTCTCTGTATCATATTGTAGCAGCATCTTATATGATAGAATTAAGACATTCCGAACAAGGGAAGGATACCTTAATTGAATCTAAGACTCTTCAAGGATACTAGAGCAGTATCTCTAAAATTTGAATGAGACTCTTCATATTAATGAAGCAGCATCTTAAACAGCAAAATGAGATTCTCTATTTCATATTGAAGCAACATCTTATATGATATAATTAATATATTTCGAACAAGAGAATGATACCTTAATTGAATTTAAGACTCTTCAAGGATACTAGAGCAGTATCTCTAAAATTTGAATGAGACTCTTCATATTAATGAAGCAGCATCTTAAACAGCAAAATGAGATTCTCAATTTCATATCGAAGCAGCATCTTATATGATATAATTAATATATTTCGAAAAAGAGAATGATACCTTAACTGAATCTAAGACTCTTCAAGGATACTAGAGCAGTATCTCTAAAAATTGAATGAGACTCATCATATTTATGAAGCAGCATCCCAAACAGCAAAATTAGATTCTCTATATCATATCGAAGCAGCATCTTATATTATAGAATTAAGACATTTCGAACAAGGGAATGATACCTTAATTGAATCTAAAGCTCTTCAAGGATACTAGAGCAGTATCTCTAAAAATTGAATGAGACTCTTCATATTAATGATGCAGCATCTCAAACATTAAAATGAGATTCTCTGTATCATATCGAAGCAACATCTTATATGATAGAATTAAGACATTCCAAACAAGGAAATGATACCTTAATTGAATCTAAGACTCTTCAAAGACACTAGAGCAGTATCTCTAAAAATTGAATGAGATTCTTCATATTGATGATGCGGCATCTTAAACAGCAATATCAGATTCTCTGTTTCATATCAAAGCAGCATCTTATATGATAGAATTAAGACATTTCGAACAAGGTAATGATACCTTAATTGAATCTAACGCTCTTCAAGGATACTAGAGCAGTATCTCTAAAAACTGAATGAGACTCTTCATATTAATGAAGCAGCATCCCAAACTGCAAAATTAGATTCTCTGTATCATATTGTAGCAACATCTTATATGATAGAATTAAGACATTCCGAACAAGGGAAGGATACCTTAATTGAATCTAAGACTCTTAAAGGATACTAGAGCAGTATCTCTAAAATTTGAATGAGACTCTTCATATTAATGAAGCAGCATCTTAAACAGCAAAATGAGATTCTCTATTTCATATCGAAGCAGCAACTTATATGATAGAATTAATATATTTCGAACAAGGAAATGATACCTTAATTGAATCTAAGACTCTTCAAAGACACTAGAGCAGTATCTCTAAAAATTGAATGAGATTCTTCATATTGATGATGCAGCATCTTAAACAGCAAAATCAGATTCTCTGTTTCATATCAAAGCAGCATCTTATATGATAGAATTAAGACATTTCGAACAAGGTAATGATACCTTAATTGAATCTAAGGCTCTTCAAGGATACTAGAGCAGTATCTCTAAAAATTGAATGAGACTCTTCATATTAATGAAGCAGCATCCCAAACTGCAAAATTAGATTCTCTGTATCATATTGTAGCAGCATCTTATATGATAGAATTAAGACATTCCGAACAAGGGAAGGATACCTTAATTGAATCTAAGACTCTTCAAGGATACTAGAGCAGTATCTCTAAAATTTGAATGAGACTCTTCATATTAATGAAGCAGCATCTTAAACAGCAAAATGAGATTCTCTATTTCATATTGAAGCAGCATCTTATATGATATAATTAATATATTTCGAACAAGAGAATGATACCTTAATTGAATTTAAGACTCTTCAAGGATACTAGAGCAGTATCTCTAAAATTTGAATGAGACTCTTCATATTAATGAAGCAGCATCTTAAACAGCAAAATGAGATTCTCAATTTCATATCGAAGCAGCATCTTATATGATATAATTAATATATTTCGAAAAAGAGAATGATACCTTAACTGAATCTAAGACTCTTCAAGGATACTAGAGCAGTATCTCTAAAAATTGAATGAGACTCATCATATTTATGAAGCAGCATCCCAAACAGCAAAATTAGATTCTCTATATCATATCGAAGCAGCATCTTATATTATAGAATTAAGACATTTCGAACAAGGGAATGATACCTTAATTGAATCTAAAGCTCTTCAAGGATACTAGAGCAGTATCTCTAAAAATTGAATGAGACTCTTCATATTAATGATGCAGCATCTCAAACATTAAAATGAGATTCTCTGTATCATATCGAAGCAACATCTTATATGATAGAATTAAGACATTCCAAACAAGGAAATGATACCTTAATTGAATCTAAGACTCTTCAAAGACACTAGAGCAGTATCTCTAAAAATTGAATGAGATTCTTCATATTGATGATGCGGCATCTTAAACAGCAATATCAGATTCTCTGTTTCATATCAAAGCAGCATCTTATATGATAGAATTAAGACATTTCGAACAAGGTAATGATACCTTAATTGAATCTAACGCTCTTCAAGGATACTAGAGCAGTATCTCTAAAAACTGAATGAGACTCTTCATATTAATGAAGCAGCATCCCAAACTGCAAAATTAGATTCTCTGTATCATATTGTAGCAACATCTTATATGATAGAATTAAGACATTCCGAACAAGGGAAGGATACCTTAATTGAATCTAAGACTCTTAAAGGATACTAGAGCAGTATCTCTAAAATTTGAATGAGACTCTTCATATTAATGAAGCAGCATCTTAAACAGCAAAATGAGATTCTCTATTTCATATCGAAGCAGCAACTTATATGATAGAATTAATATATTTCGAACAAGGAAATGATACCTTAATTGAATCTAAGACTCTTCAAAGACACTAGAGCAGTATCTCTAAAAATTGAATGAGATTCTTCATATTGATGATGCAGCATCTTAAACAGCAAAATCAGATTCTCTGTTTCATATCAAAGCAGCATCTTATATGATAGAATTAAGACATTTCGAACAAGGTAATGATACCTTAATTGAATCTAAGGCTCTTCAAGGATACTAGAGCAGTATCTCTAAAAATTGAATGAGACTCTTCATATTAATGAAGCAGCATCCCAAACTGCAAAATTAGATTCTCTGTATCATATTGTAGCAGCATCTTATATGATAGAATTAAGACATTCCGAACAAGGGAAGGATACCTTAATTGAATCTAAGACTCTTCAAGGATACTAGAGCAGTATCTCTAAAATTTGAATGAGACTCTTCATATTAATGAAGCAGCATCTTAAACAGCAAAATGAGATTCTCTATTTCATATTGAAGCAGCATCTTATATGATATAATTAATATATTTCGAACAAGAGAATGATACCTTAATTGAATTAAGACTCTTCAAGGATACTAGAGCAGTATCTCTAAAAATTGAATGAGACTCTTCATATTAATGAAGCAGCATCTTAAACAGCAAAATGAGATTCTCAATTTCATATCGAAGCAGCATCTTATATGATATAATTAATATATTTCGAAAAAGAGAATGATACCTTAACTGAATCTAAGACTCTTCAAGGATACTAGAGCAGTATCTCTAAAAATTGAATGAGACTCATCATATTTATGAAGCAGCATCCCAAACAGCAAAATTAGATTCTCTATATCATATCGAAGCAGCATCTTATATTATAGAATTAAGACATTTCGAACAAGGGAATGATACCTTAATTGAATCTAAAGCTCTTCAAGGATACTAGAGCAGTATCTCTAAAAATTGAATGAGACTCTTCATATTAATGATGCAGCATCTCAAACATTAAAATGAGATTCTCTGTATCATATCGAAGCAACATCTTATATGATAGAATTAAGACATTCCAAACAAGGAAATGATACCTTAATTGAATCTAAGACTCTTCAAAGACACTAGAGCAGTATCTCTAAAAATTGAATGAGATTCTTCATATTGATGATGCGGCATCTTAAACAGCAATATCAGATTCTCTGTTTCATATCAAAGCAGCATCTTATATGATAGAATTAAGACATTTCGAACAAGGTAATGATACCTTAATTGAATCTAACGCTCTTCAAGGATACTAGAGCAGTATCTCTAAAAACTGAATGAGACTCTTCATATTAATGAAGCAGCATCCCAAACTGCAAAATTAGATTCTCTGTATCATATTGTAGCAACATCTTATATGATAGAATTAAGACATTCCGAACAAGGGAAGGATACCTTAATTGAATCTAAGACTCTTAAAGGATACTAGAGCAGTATCTCTAAAATTTGAATGAGACTCTTCATATTAATGAAGCAGCATCTTAAACAGCAAAATGAGATTCTCTATTTCATATCGAAGCAGCAACTTATATGATAGAATTAATATATTTCGAACAAGGAAATGATACCTTAATTGAATCTAAGACTCTTCAAAGACACTAGAGCAGTATCTCTAAAAATTGAATGAGATTCTTCATATTGATGATGCAGCATCTTAAACAGCAAAATCAGATTCTCTGTTTCATATCAAAGCAGCATCTTATATGATAGAATTAAGACATTTCGAACAAGGTAATGATACCTTAATTGAATCTAAGGCTCTTCAAGGATACTAGAGCAGTATCTCTAAAAATTGAATGAGACTCTTCATATTAATGAAGCAGCATCCCAAACTGCAAAATTAGATTCTCTGTATCATATTGTAGCAGCATCTTATATGATAGAATTAAGACATTCCGAACAAGGGAAGGATACCTTAATTGAATCTAAGACTCTTCAAGGATACTAGAGCAGTATCTCTAAAATTTGAATGAGACTCTTCATATTAATGAAGCAGCATCTTAAACAGCAAAATGAGATTCTCTATTTCATATTGAAGCAGCATCTTATATGATAGAATTAATATATTTCGAACAAGAGAATGATACCTTAATTGAATCTAAGACTCTTCAAGGATACTAGAGAAGTATCTCTAAAAATTGAATGAGACTCTTCATATTAATGAAGCAGCATCTTAAACAGCAAAATGAGATTCTCATTTTCATATCGAAGCAGCATCTTATATGATATAATTAATATATTTCGAAAAAGAGAATGATACCTTAACTGAATCTAAGACTCTTCAAGGATACTAGAGCAGTATCTCTAAAAATTGAATGAGACTCATCATATTTATGAAGCAGCATCCCAAACAGCAAAATTAGATTCTCTATATCATATCGAAGCAGCATCTTATATTATAGAATTAAGACATTTCGAACAAGGGAATGATACCTTAATTGAATCTAAAGCTCTTCAAGGATACTAGAGCAGTATCTCTAAAAATTGAATGAGACTCTTCATATTAATGATGCAGCATCTCAAACATTAAAATGAGATTCTCTGTATCATATCGAAGCAACATCTTATATGATAGAATTAAGACATTCCAAACAAGGAAATGATACCTTAATTGAATCTAAGACTCTTCAAAGACACTAGAGCAGTATCTCTAAAAATTGAATGAGATTCTTCATATTGATGATGCGGCATCTTAAACAGCAATATCAGATTCTCTGTTTCATATCAAAGCAGCATCTTATATGATAGAATTAAGACATTTCGAACAAGGTAATGATACCTTAATTGAATCTAACGCTCTTCAAGGATACTAGAGCAGTATCTCTAAAAACTGAATGAGACTCTTCATATTAATGAAGCAGCATCCCAAACTGCAAAATTAGATTCTCTGTATCATATTGTAGCAACATCTTATATGATAGAATTAAGACATTCCGAACAAGGGAAGGATACCTTAATTGAATCTAAGACTCTTAAAGGATACTAGAGCAGTATCTCTAAAATTTGAATGAGACTCTTCATATTAATGAAGCAGCATCTTAAACAGCAAAATGAGATTCTCTATTTCATATCGAAGCAGCAACTTATATGATAGAATTAATATATTTCGAACAAGGAAATGATACCTTAATTGAATCTAAGACTCTTCAAAGACACTAGAGCAGTATCTCTAAAAATTGAATGAGATTCTTCATATTGATGATGCAGCATCTTAAACAGCAAAATCAGATTCTCTGTTTCATATCAAAGCAGCATCTTATATGATAGAATTAAGACATTTCGAACAAGGTAATGATACCTTAATTGAATCTAAGGCTCTTCAAGGATACTAGAGCAGTATCTCTAAAAATTGAATGAGACTCTTCATATTAATGAAGCAGCATCCCAAACTGCAAAATTAGATTCTCTGTATCATATTGTAGCAGCATCTTATATGATAGAATTAAGACATTCCGAACAAGGGAAGGATACCTTAATTGAATCTAAGACTCTTCAAGGATACTAGAGCAGTATCTCTAAAATTTGAATGAGACTCTTCATATTAATGAAGCAGCATCTTAAACAGCAAAATGAGATTCTCTATTTCATATCGAAGCAGCATCTTATATGATAGAATTAATATATTTCGAACAAGAGAATGATACCTTAATTGAATCTAAGACTCTTCAAGGATACTAGAGCAGTATCTCTAAAAATTGAATGAGACTCTTCATATTAATGAAGCAGCATCTTAAACAGCAAAATGAGATTCTCAATTTCATATCGAAGCAGCATCTTATATGATATAATTAATATATTTCGAAAAAGAGAATGATACCTTAACTGAATCTAAGACTCTTCAAGGATACTAGAGCAGTATCTCTAAAAATTGAATGAGACTCTTCATATTGATGAAGCAGCATCCCAAACAGCAAAATTAGATTCTCTATATCATATCGAAGCAGCATCTTATATTATAGAATTAAGACATTTCGAACAAGGGAATGATACCTTAATTGAATCTAAAGCTCTTCAAGGATACTAGAGCAGTATCTCTAAAAATTGAATGAGACTCTTCATATTAATGATGCAGCATCTCAAACATTAAAATGAGATTCTCTGTATCATATCGAAGCAACATCTTATATGATAGAATTAAGACATTCCAAACAAGGAAATGATACCTTAATTGAATCTAAGACTCTTCAAAGACACTAGAGCAGTATCTCTAAAAATTGAATGAGATTCTTCATATTGATGATGCGGCATCTTAAACAGCAAAATCAGATTCTCTGTTTCATATCAAAGCAGCATCTTATATGATAGAATTAAGACATTTCGAACAAGGTAATGATACCTTAATTGAATCTAACGCTCTTCAAGGATACTAGAGCAGTATCTCTAAAAACTGAATGAGACTCTTCATATTAATGAAGCAGCATCCCAAACTGCAAAATTAGATTCTCTGTATCATATTGTAGCAACATCTTATATGATAGAATTAAGACATTCCGAACAAGGGAAGGATACCTTAATTGAATCTAAGACTCTTAAAGGATACTAGAGCAGTATCTCTAAAATTTGAATGAGACTCTTCATATTAATGAAGCAGCATCTTAAACAGCAAAATGAGATTCTCTATTTCATATCGAAGCAGCAACTTATATGATAGAATTAATATATTTCGAACAAGGAAATGATACCTTAATTGAATCTAAGACTCTTCAAAGACACTAGAGCAGTATCTCTAAAAATTGAATGAGATTCTTCATATTGATGATGCAGCATCTTAAACAGCAAAATCAGATTCTCTGTTTCATATCAAAGCAGCATCTTATATGATAGAATTAAGACATTTCGAACAAGGTAATGATACCTTAATTGAATCTAAGGCTCTTCAAGGATACTAGAGCAGTATCTCTAAAAATTGAATGAGACTCTTCATATTAATGAAGCAGCATCCCAAACTGCAAAATTAGATTCTCTGTATCATATTGTAGCAGCATCTTATATGATAGAATTAAGACATTCCGAACAAGGGAAGGATACCTTAATTGAATCTAAGACTCTTCAAGGATACTAGAGCAGTATCTCTAAAATTTGAATGAGACTCTTCATATTAATGAAGCAGCATCTTAAACAGCAAAATGAGATTCTCTATTTCATATCGAAGCAGCATCTTATATGATAGAATTAATATATTTCGAACAAGAGAATGATACCTTAATTGAATCTAAGACTCTTCAAGGATACTAGAGCAGTATCTCTAAAAATTGAATGAGACTCTTCATATTAATGAAGCAGCATCTTAAACAGCAAAATGAGATTCTCAATTTCATATCGAAGCAGCATCTTATATGATAGAATTAATATATTTCGAAAAAGAGAATGATACCTTAACTGAATCTAAGACTCTTCAAGGATACTAGAGCAGTATCTCTAAAAATTGAATGAGACTCTTCATATTGATGAAGCAGCATCCCAAACAGCAAAATTAGATTCTCTGTATCATATCGAAGCAGCATCTTATATTATAGAATTAAGACATTTCGAACAAGGGAATGATACCTTAATTGAATCTAAAGCTCTTCAAGGATACTAGAGCAGTATCTCTAAAAATTGAATGAGACTCTTCATATTAATGATGCAGCATCTCAAACATTAAAATGAGATTCTCTGTATCATATCGAAGCAACATCTTATATGATAGAATTAAGACATTCCGAACAAGGAAATGATACCTTAATTGAATCTAAGACTCTTCAAAGACACTAGAGCAGTATCTCTAAAAATTGAATGAGATTCTTCATATTGATGATGCAGCATCTTAAACAGCAAAATCAGATTCTCTGTTTCATATCAAAGCAGCATCTTATATGATAGAATTAAGACATTTCGAACAAGGTAATGATACCTTAATTGAATCTAACGCTCTTCAAGGATACTAGAGCAGTATCTCTAAAAATTGAATGAGACTCTTCATATTAATGAAGCAGCATCCCAAACTGCAAAATTAGATTCTCTGTATCATATTGTAGCAACATCTTATATGATAGAATTAAGACATTCCGAACAAGGGAAGGATACCTTAATTGAATCTAAGACTCTTCAAGGATACTAGAGCAGTATCTCTAAAATTTGAATGAGACTCTTCATATTAATGAAGCAGCATCTTAAACAGCAAAATGAGATTCTCTATTTCATATCGAAGCAGCATCTTATATGATAGAATTAATATATTTCGAACAAGGTAATGATACCTTAATTGAATCTAAGACTCTTCAAAGATACTAGAGCAGTATCTCTAAAAATTGAATGAGACTCTTCATATTGATGATGCAGCATCTTAAACAGCAAAATCAGATTCTCTGTTTCATATCAAAGCAGCATCTTATATGATAGAATTAAGACATTTCGAACAAGGTAATGATACCTTAATTGAATCTAAGGCTCTTCAAGGATACTAGAGCAGTATCTCTAAAAATTGAATGAGACTCTTCATATTAATGAAGCAGCATCCCAAACAGCAAAATTAGATTCTCTGTATCATATCGTAGCAGCATCTTATATGATAGAATTAAGACATTCCGAACAAGGGAATGATACCTTAATTGAATCTAAGACTCTTCAAGGATACTAGAGCAGTATCTCTAAAATTTGAATGAGACTCTTCATATTAATGAAGCAGCATCTTAAACAGCAAAATGAGATTCTCTATTTCATAACGAAGCAGCATCTTATATGATAGAATTAATACATTTCGAACAAGAGAATGATACCTTAATTGAATCTAAGACTCTTCAAGGATACTAGAGCAGTATCTCTAAAAATTGAATGAGACTCTTCATATTGATGAAGCAGCATCCCAAACAGCAAAATGAGATTCTCTGTATCATATCGAAGCAGCATCTTATATGATAGAATTAAGACATTTCGAACAAGGTAATGATACCTTAATTGAATCTAAGACTCTTCAAGGATACTAGAGCAGTATCTCTAAAAATTGAATGAGACTCTTCATATTGATGAAGCAGCATCTCAAACAGCAAAATGAGATTCTCTGTATCATATCGAAGCAGCATCTTATATGATAGAATTAAGACATTCCGAACAAGGGAATGATACCTTAATTGAATCTAAGACTCTTCAAGATACTAGAGCAGTATCTCTAAAAATTGAATGAGACTCTTCATATTGATGATGCAGCATCTTAAACAGCAAAATGAGATTCTCTGTTTCATATCGAAGCAGCATCTTATATGATAGAATTAAGACATTTCGAACAAGGTAATGATACCTTAATTGAATCTAAGGCTCTTCAAGGATACTAGAGCAGTATCTCTAAAAATTGAATGAGACTCTTCATATTGATGAAGCAGCATCCCAAACAGCAAAATTAGATTCTCTGTATCATATTGTAGCAGCATCTTATATGATAGAATTAAGACATTCCGAACAAGGGAATGATACCTTAATTGAATCTAAGACTCTTCAAGGATACTAGAGCAGTATCTCTAAAATTTGAATGAGACTCTTCATATTAATGAAGCAGCATCTTAAACAGCAAAATGAGATTCTCTATTTCATATCGAAGCAGCATCTTATATGATAGAATTAATATATTTCGAACAAGAGAATGATACCTTAATTGAATCTAAGACTCTTCAAGGATACTAGAGCAGTATCTCTAAAAATTGAATGAGACTCTTCATATTGATGAAGCAGCATCCCAAACAGCAAAATTAGATTCTCTGTATCATATCGAAGCAGCATCTTCTATTGTAGAATTAAGACATTTCGAACAAGGTAATGATACCTTAATTGAATCTAAGGCTCTTCAAGGATACTAGAGCAGTATCTCTAAAAATTGAATGAGACTCTTCATATTGATGATGCAGCATCTCAAACAGTAAAATGAGATTCTCTGTATCATATCGAAGCAGCATCTTATATGATAGAATTAAGACATTCGAACAAGGGAATGATACCTTAATTGAATCTAAGACTCTTCAAAGGACACTAGAGCAGTATCTCTAAAAATTGAATGAGATTCTTCATATTGATGATGCAGCATCTTAAACAGCAAAATCAGATTCTCTGTTTCATATCGAAAGCAGCATCTTATATGATAGAATTAAGACATTTCGAACAAGGTAATGATACCTTAATTGAATCTAAGGCTCTTCAAGGATACTAGAGCAGTATCTCTAAAAATTGAATGAGACTCTTCATATTGATGAAGCAGCATCCCAAACTGCAAAATTAGATTCTCTGTATCATATTGTAGCAACATCTTATATGATAGAATTAAGACATTCCGAACAAGGGAATGATACCTTAATTGAATCTAAGACTCTTCAAGGATACTAGAGCAGTATCTCTAAAATTTGAATGAGACTCTTCATATTAATGAAGCAGCATCTTAAACAGCAAAATGAGATTCTCTATTTCATATCGAAGCAGCATCTTATATGATAGAATTAAATATTTCGAACAAGGAAATGATACCTTAATTGAATCTAAGACTCTTCAAAGACACTAGAGCAGTATCTCTAAAAATTGAATGAGATTCTTCATATTGATGATGCAGCATCTTAAACAGCAAAATCAGATTCTCTGTTTCATATCAAAGCAGCATCTTATATGATAGAATTAAGACATTTCGAACAAGGTAATGATACCTTAATTGAATCTAAGGCTCTTCAAGGATACTAGAGCAGTATCTCTAAAAATTGAATGAGACTCTTCATATTAATGAAGCAGCATCCCAAACTGCAAAATTAGATTCTCTGTATCATATGTAGCAGCATCTTATATGATAGAATTAAGACATTCCGAACAAGGGAAGGATACCTTAATTGAATCTAAGACTCTTCAAGGATACTAGAGCAGTATCTCTAAAATTTGAATGAGACTCTTCATATTAATGAAGCAGCATCTTAAACAGCAAAATGAGATTCTCTATTTCATATCGAAGCAGCATCTTATATGATAGAATTAATATATTTCGAACAAGAGAATGATACCTTAATTGAATCTAAGACTCTTCAAGGATACTAGAGCAGTATCTCTAAAATTTGAATGAGACTCTTCATATTAATGAAGCAGCATCTTAAACAGCAAAATGAGATTCTCAATTTCATATCGAAGCAGCATCTTATATGATAGAATTAATATATTTCGAACAAGAGAATGATACCTTAATTGAATCTAAGACTCTTCAAGGATACTAGAGCAGTATCTCTAAAAATTGAATGAGACTCTTCATATTGATGAAGCAGCATCCCAAACAGCAAAATTAGATTCTCTGTATCATATCGAAGCAGCATCTTATATTATAGAATTAAGACATTTCGAACAAGGGAATGATACCTTAATTGAATCTAAAGCTCTTCAAGGATACTAGAGCAGTATCTCTAAAAATTGAATGAGACTCTTCATATTAATGATGCAGCATCTCAAACATTAAAATGAGATTCTCTGTATCATATCGAAGCAACATCTTATATGATAGAATTAAGACATTCCGAACAAGGAAATGATACCTTAATTGAATCTAAGACTCTTCAAAGACACTAGAGCAGTATCTCTAAAAATTGAATGAGATTCTTCATATTGATGATGCAGCATCTTAAACAGCAAAATCAGATTCTCTGTTTCATATCAAAGCAGCATCTTATATGATAGAATTAAGACATTTCGAACAAGGTAATGATACCTTAATTGAATCTAAGGCTCTTCAAGGATACTAGAGCAGTATCTCTAAAAATTGAATGAGACTCTTCATATTAATGAAGCAGCATCCCAAACTGCAAAATTAGATTCTCTGTATCATATTGTAGCAACATCTTATATGATAGAATTAAGACATTCCGAACAAGGGAAGGATACCTTAATTGAATCTAAGACTCTTCAAGGATACTAGAGCAGTATCTCTAAAATTTGAATGAGACTCTTCATATTAATGAAGCAGCATCTTAAACAGCAAAATGAGATTCTCTATTTCATATCGAAGCAGCAACTTATATGATAGAATTAATATATTTCGAACAAGGAAATGATACCTTAATTGAATCTAAGACTCTTCAAAGACACTAGAGCAGTATCTCTAAAAATTGAATGAGATTCTTCATATTGATGATGCAGCATCTTAAACAGCAAAATCAGATTCTCTGTTTCATATCAAAGCAGCATCTTATATGATAGAATTAAGACATTTCGAACAAGGTAATGATACCTTAATTGAATCTAAGGCTCTTCAAGGATACTAGAGCAGTATCTCTAAAAATTGAATGAGACTCTTCATATTAATGAAGCAGCATCCCAAACTGCAAAATTAGATTCTCTGTATCATATTGTAGCAGCATCTTATATGATAGAATTAAGACATTCCGAACAAGGGAAGGATACCTTAATTGAATCTAAGACTCTTCAAGGATACTAGAGCAGTATCTCTAAAATTTGAATGAGACTCTTCATATTAATGAAGCAGCATCTTAAACAGCAAAATGAGATTCTCTATTTCATATTGAAGCAGCATCTTATATGATAGAATTAATATATTTCGAACAAGAGAATGATACCTTAATTGAATCTAAGACTCTTCAAGGATACTAGAGCAGTATCTCTAAAATTTGAATGAGACTCTTCATATTAATGAAGCAGCATCTTAAACAGCAAAATGAGATTCTCTGTTTCATATCGAAGCAGCATCTTATATGATATAATTAATATATTTCGAACAAGAGAATGATACCTTAATTGAATCTAAGACTCTTCAAGGATACTAGAGCAGTATCTCTAAAAATTGAATGAGACTCTTCATATTGATGAAGCAGCATCCCAAACAGCAAAATTAGATTCTCTGTATCATATCGAAGCAGCATCTTATATTATAGAATTAAGACATTTCGAACAAGGGAATGATACCTTAATTGAATCTAAAGCTCTTCAAGGATACTAGAGCAGTATCTCTAAAAATTGAATGAGACTCTTCATATTAATGATGCAGCATCTCAAACATTAAAATGAGATTCTCTGTATCATATCGAAGCAACATCTTATATGATAGAATTAAGACATTCCGAACAAGGAAATGATACCTTAATTGAATCTAAGACTCTTCAAAGACACTAGAGCAGTATCTCTAAAAATTGAATGAGATTCTTCATATTGATGATGCAGCATCTTAAACAGCAAAATCAGATTCTCTGTTTCATATCAAAGCAGCATCTTATATGATAGAATTAAGACATTTCGAACAAGGTAATGATACCTTAATTGAATCTAAGGCTCTTCAAGGATACTAGAGCAGTATCTCTAAAAACTGAATGAGACTCTTCATATTAATGAAGCAGCATCCCAAACTGCAAAATTAGATTCTCTGTATCATATTGTAGCAACATCTTATATGATAGAATTAAGACATTCCGAACAAGGGAAGGATACCTTAATTGAATCTAAGACTCTTCAAGGATACTAGAGCAGTATCTCTAAAATTTGAATGAGACTCTTCATATTAATGAAGCAGCATCTTAAACAGCAAAATGAGATTCTCTATTTCATATCGAAGCAGCAACTTATATGATAGAATTAATATATTTCGAACAAGGAAATGATACCTTAATTGAATCTAAGACTCTTCAAAGACACTAGAGCAGTATCTCTAAAAATTGAATGAGATTCTTCATATTGATGATGCAGCATCTTAAACAGCAAAATCAGATTCTCTGTTTCATATCAAAGCAGCATCTTATATGATAGAATTAAGACATTTCGAACAAGGTAATGATACCTTAATTGAATCTAAGGCTCTTCAAGGATACTAGAGCAGTATCTCTAAAAATTGAATGAGACTCTTCATATTAATGAAGCAGCATCCCAAACTGCAAAATTAGATTCTCTGTATCATATTGTAGCAGCATCTTATATGATAGAATTAAGACATTCCGAACAAGGGAAGGATACCTTAATTGAATCTAAGACTCTTCAAGGATACTAGAGCAGTATCTCTAAAATTTGAATGAGACTCTTCATATTAATGAAGCAGCATCTTAAACAGCAAAATGAGATTCTCTATTTCATAACGAAGCAGCATCTTATATGATAGAATTAATATATTTCGAACAAGAGAATGATACCTTAATTGAATCTAAGACTCTTCAAGGATACTAGAGCAGTATCTCTAAAAATTGAATGAGACTCTTCATATTGATGAAGCAGCATCCCAAACAGCAAAATTAGATTCTCTGTATCATATCGAAGCAGCATCTTCCATTGTAGAATTAAGACATTTCGAACAAGGTAATGATAACTTAATTGAATCTAAGGCTCTTCAAGGATACTAGAGCAGTATCTCTAAAAATTGAATGAGACTCTTCATATTGATGATGCAGCATCTCAAACAGTAAAATGTGATTCTCTGTATCATATCGAAGCAGCATCTTATATGATAGAATTAAGACATTCCGAACAAGGGAATGATACCTTAATTGAATCTAAGACTCTTCAAGGACACTAGAGCAGTATCTCTAAAAATTGAATGAGATTCTTCATATTGATGATGCAGCATCTTAAACAGCAAAATCAGATTCTCTGTTTCATATCGAAAAGCATCTTATATGATAGAATTAAGACATTTCGAACAAGGTAATGATACCTTAATTGAATCTAAGGCTCTTCAAGGATACTAGAGCAGTATCTCTAAAAATTGAATGAGACTCTTCATATTAATGAAGCAGCATCCCAAACTGCAAAATTAGATTCTCTGTATCATATTGTAGCAGCATCTTATATGATAGAATTAAGACATTCCGAACAAGGGAAGGATACCTTAATTGAATCTAAGACTCTTCAAGGATACTAGAGCAGTATCTCTAAAATTTGAATGAGACTCTTCATATTAATGAAGCAGCATCTTAAACAGCAAAATGAGATTCTCTATTTCATATCGAAGCAGCACTTATATGATAGAATTAATATATTTCGAACAAGGAAATGATACCTTAATTGAATCTAAGACTCTTCAAAGACACTAGAGCAGTATCTCTAAAAATTGAATGAGATTCTTCATATTGATGATGCAGCATCTTAAACAGCAAAATCAGATTCTCTGTTTCATATCAAAGCAGCATCTTATATGATAGAATTAAGACATTTCGAACAAGGTAATGATACCTTAATTGAATCTAAGGCTCTTCAAGGATACTAGAGCAGTATCTCTAAAAATTGAATGAGACTCTTCATATTAATGAAGCAGCATCCCAAACTGCAAAATTAGATTCTCTGTATCATATTGTAGCAGCATCTTATATGATAGAATTAAGACATTCCGAACAAGGGAATGATACCTTAATTGAATCTAAGACTCTTCAAGGATACTAGAGCAGTATCTCTAAAATTTGAATGAGACTCTTCATATTAATGAAGCAGCATCTTAAACAGCAAAATGAGATTCTCTATTTCATATTGAAGCAGCATCTTATATGATATAATTAATATATTTCGAACAAGAGAATGATACCTTAATTGAATCTAAGACTCTTCAAGGATACTAGAGCAGTATCTCTAAAATTTGAATGAGACTCTTCATATTAATGAAGCAGCATCTTAAACAGCAAAATGAGATTCTCAATTTCATATCGAAGCAGCATCTTATATGATAGAATTAATATATTTCGAACAAGAGAATGATACCTTAATTGAATCTAAGACTCTTCAAGGATACTAGAGCAGTATCTCTAAAAATTGAATGAGACTCTTCATATTGATGAAGCAGCATCCCAAACAGCAAAATTAGATTCTCTGTATCATATCGAAGCAGCATCTTATATTATAGAATTAAGACATTTCGAACAAGGGAATGATACCTTAATTGAATCTAAAGCTCTTCAAGGATACTAGAGCAGTATCTCTAAAAATTGAATGAGACTCTTCATATTAATGATGCAGCATCTCAAACATTAAAATGAGATTCTCTGTATCATATCGAAGCAACATCTTATATGATAGAATTAAGACATTCCGAACAAGGAAATGATACCTTAATTGAATCTAAGACTCTTCAAAGACACTAGAGCAGTATCTCTAAAATTGAATGAGATTCTTCATATTGATGATGCAGCATCTTAAACAGCAAAATCAGATTCTCTGTTTCATATCAAAGCAGCATCTTATATGATAGAATTAAGACATTTCGAACAAGGTAATGATACCTTAATTGAATCTAAGGCTCTTCAAGGATACTAGAGCAGTATCTCTAAAATTGAATGAGACTCTTCATATTAATGAAGCAGCATCCCAAACTGCAAAATTAGATTCTCTGTATCATATTGTAGCAACATCTTATATGATAGAATTAAGACATTCCGAACAAGGGAAGGATACCTTAATTGAATCTAAGACTCTTCAAGGATACTAGAGCAGTATCTCTAAAATTTGAATGAGACTCTTCATATTAATGAAGCAGCATCTTAAACAGCAAAATGAGATTCTCTATTTCATATCGAAGCAGCATCTTATATGATAGAATTAATATATTTCGAACAAGGAAATGATACCTTAATTGAATCTAAGACTCTTCAAAGACACTAGAGCAGTATCTCTAAAAATTGAATGAGATTCTTCATATTGATGATGCAGCATCTTAAACAGCAAAATCAGATTCTCTGTTTCATATCAAAGCAGCATCTTATATGATAGAATTAAGACATTTCGAACAAGGTAATGATACCTTAATTGAATCTAAGGCTCTTCAAGGATACTAGAGCAGTATCTCTAAAAATTGAATGAGACTCTTCATATTAATGAAGCAGCATCCCAAACTGCAAAATTAGATTCTCTGTATCATATTGTAGCAGCATCTTATATGATAGAATTAAGACATTCCGAACAAGGGAAGGATACCTTAATTGAATCTAAGACTCTTCAAGGATACTAGAGCAGTATCTCTAAAATTTGAATGAGACTCTTCATATTAATGAAGCAGCATCTTAAACAGCAAAATGAGATTCTCTATTTCATATCGAAGCAGCATCTTATATGATAGAATTAATATATTTCGAACAAGAGAATGATACCTTAATTGAATCTAAGACTCTTCAAGGATACTAGAGCAGTATCTCTAAAAATTGAATGAGACTCTTCATATTGATGAAGCAGCATCCCAAACAGCAAAATTAGATTCTCTGTATCATATCGAAGCAGCATCTTATATGATAGAATTAAGACATTTCGAACAAGGGAATGATACCTTAATTGAATCTAAGGCTCTTCAAGGATACTAGAGCAGTATCTCTAAAAATTGAATGAGACTCTTCATATTGATGATGCAGCATCCCAAACAGCAAAATGAGATTCTCTGTATCATATCGAAGCAGCATCTTATATGATAGAATTAAGACATTCCGAACAAGGGAATGATACCTTAATTGAATCTAAGACTCTTCAAGGATACTAGAGCAGTATCTCTAAAAATTGAATGAGATTCTTCATATTGATGATGCAGCATCTTAAACAGCAAAATAGATTCTCTGTTCATATCGAAAGCATCTTATATGATAGAATTAAGACATTTCGAACAAGGTAATGATACCTTAATTGAATCTAAGGCTCTTCAAGGATACTAGAGCAGTATCTCTAAAAATTGAATGAGACTCTTCATATTAATGAAGCAGCATCCCAAACAGCAAAATTAGATTCTCTGTATCATATTTAGCAGCATCTTATATGATAGAATTAAGACATTCGAACAAGGGAATGATACCTTAATTGAATCTAAGACTCTTCAAGGATACTAGAGCAGTATCTCTAAAATTTGAATGAGACTCTTCATATTAATGAAGCAGCATCTTAAACAGCAAAATGAGATTCTCTATTTCATATCGAAGCAGCATCTTATATGATAGAATTATATATTTCGAACAAGGAAATGATACCTTAATTGAATCTAAGACTCTTCAAGATACTAGAGCAGTATCTCTAAAAATTGAATGAGACTCTTCATATTGATGATGCAGCATCTTAAACAGCAAAATGAGATTCTCTGTTTCATATCGAAGCAGCATCTTATATGATAGAATTAAGACATTTCGAACAAGGAATGATACCTTAATTGAATCTAAGGCTCTTCAAGGATACTAGAGCAGTATCTCTAAAAATTGAATGAGACTCTTCATATTAATGAAGCAGCATCCCAAACAGCAAAATTAGATTCTCTGTATCATATCGAAGCAGCATCTTATATGATAGAATTAAGACATTCGAACAAGGGAATGATACCTTAATTGAATCTAAGACTCTTCAAGGATACTAGAGCAGTATCTCTAAAAATTGAATGAGACTCTTCATATTAATGAAGCAGCATCTTAACAGCAAAATGAGATTCTCTATTTCATATCGAAGCAGCATCTTATATGATAGAATTAAGATATTTCGAACAAGGAATGATACCTTAATTGAATCTAAGACTCTTCAAGGATACTAGAGCAGTATCTCTAAAATTTGAATGAGACTCTTCATATTAATGAAGCAGCATCTTAAACAGCAAAATGAGATTCTCTGTTTCATATCGAAGCAGCATCTTATATGATAGAATTAATACATTTCGAACAAGAGAATGATACCTTAATTGAATCTAAGACTCTTCAAGGATACTAGAGCAGTATCTCTAAAAATTGAATGAGACTCTTCATATTGATGAAGCAGCATCCCAAACAGCAAAATTAGATTCTCTGTATCATATCGAAGCAGCATCTTATATGATAGAATTAAGACATTTCGAACAAGGAATGATACCTTAATTGAATCTAAAGCTCTTCAAGGATACTAGAGCAGTATCTCTAAAAATTGAATGAGACTCTTCATATTAATGATGCAGCATCTCAAACATTAAAATGAGATTCTCTGTATCATATCGAAGCAACATCTTATATGATAGAATTAAGACATTCCGAACAAGGAAATGATACCTTAATTGAATCTAAGACTCTTCAAAGACACTAGAGCAGTATCTCTAAAACTTGAATGAGATTCTTCATATTGATGATGCAGCATCTTAAACAGCAAAATCAGATTCTCTGTTTGATATCAAAGCAGCATCTTATATGATAGAATTAAGACATTTCGAACAAGGTAATGATACCTTAATTGAATCTAAGGCTCTTCAAGGATACTAGAGCAGTATCTCTAAAAATGAATGAGACTCTTCATATTAATGAAGCAGCATCCCAAACTGCAAAATTAGATTCTCTGTATCATAGTAGCAGCATCTTATATGATAGAATTAAGACATTCGAACAAGGGAAGGATACCTTAATTGAATCTAAGACTCTTCAAGGATACTAGAGCAGTATCTCTAAAATTGAATGAGACTCTTCATATTAATGAAGCAGCATCTTAAACAGCAAAATGAGATTCTCTATTTCATATCGAAGCAGCAACTTATATGATAGAATTAATATATTTCGAACAAGGAAATGATACCTTAATTGAATCTAAGACTCTTCAAAGACACTAGAGCAGTATCTCTAAAAATTGAATGAGATCTTCATATTGATGATGCAGCATCTTAAACAGCAAAATCAGATTCTCTGTTTGATATCAAAGCAGCATCTTATATGATAGAATTAAGACATTTCGAACAAGGTAATGATACCTTAATTGAATCTAAGGCTCTTCAAGGATACTAGAGCAGTATCTCTAAAAATTGAATGAGACTCTTCATATTAATGAAGCAGCATCCAAACAGCAAAATTAGATTCTCTGTATCATATCGAAGCAGCATCTTATATGATAGAATTAAGACATTCCGAACAAGGAAGATACCTTAATTGAATCTAAGACTCTTCAAGGATACTAGAGCAGTATCTCTAAAATTGAATGAGACTCTTCATATTAATGAAGCAGCATCTTAAACAGCAAATGAGATTCTCTATTTCATATTGAAGCAGCATCTTATATGATAGAAAATATATTTCGAACAAGAGAATGATACCTTAATTGAATTTAAGACTCTTCAAGGATACTAGAGCAGTATCTCTAAAATTGAATGAGACTCTTCATATTAATGAAGCAGCATCTTAAACAGCAAAATGAGATTCTCTGTTCATATCGAAGCAGCATCTTTATATGAGATAATTACTATTTCGAACAAGAGAATGATACCTTAATGAATCTAAGACTCTTCAAGGATACTAGAGCAGTATCTCTAAAAATGAATGAGACTCTTCATATTGATGAAGCAGCATCCAAACAGCAAAATTAGATTCTCTGTATCATATCGAAGAAGCAGCATCTTATATTATAGAATTAAGACATTTCGAACAAGGGAATGATACCTTAATTGAATCTAAAGCTCTTCAAGGATACTAGAGCAGTATCTCTAAAAATTGAATGAGACTCTCATATTAATGATGCAGCATCTCAAACATTAAAATGAGATTCTCTGTATCATATCGAAGCAACATTATATGATAGAATTAAGACATTCCGAACAAGGAATGATACCTTAATTGAATCTAAGACTCTTCAAAGACATAGAGCAGTATCTCTAAAAATGAATGAGATTCTTCATATTGATGAAGCAGCATCTTAAACAGCAAAATCAGATTCTCTGTTTCATATCAAAGCAGCATCTTATATGATAGAATTAAGACATTTCGAACAAGGAATGATACCTTAATTGAATCTAAGGTCTTCAAGGATACTAGAGCAGTATCTCTAAAAATTGAATGAGACTCTCATATTAATGAAGCAGCATCCCAAAAAGCAAAATTAGATTCTCTGTA
>NW_026112654.1:0-76462 GCF_024323335.1 Lathyrus oleraceus | reverse complement strand
ATATCATATAAGATGCTGCTTCGATATGATACAGAGAATCTCATTTTGCTGTTTAAGATGCTGCTCATAATATGAAGAGTCTCATTCATTTTTAGAGATACTGCTCTAGTATCCTTGAAGAGTCTTAGATTCAATTAAGGTATCATTTCTTGTTCGGAAATGTCTTAATTCTATCATATAAGATGTGCTTCGATATGATACAGAGAATCTCATTTTGCTGTTTGAGATGCTGCATCATTAATATGAAGAGTCTCATTCAATTTTTAGAGATACTGCTCTAGTATCCTTGAAGAGTCTTAGATTCAATTAAGGTATCATTCCTTGTTCGAAATATCTTAATTCTATCATATAAGATGCTGCTTCGATATGATACAGAGAATCTCATTTGCGTTTAAGATGCTGCTTCATTAATATGAAGAGTCTCATTCAATTTTTAGAGATACTGCTCTAGTATCCTTGAAGAGTCTTAGATTCAATTAAGGTATCATTCCCTTGTTCGAAATGTCTTAATTATATCATATAAGATGCTGCTTCGATATGATACAGAGAATCTCATTTTGCTGTTTAAGATGCTGCTTCATTAATATGAAGAGTCTCATTCAATTTTTAGAGATACTGCTCTAGTATCCCTGAAGAGTCTTAGATTCAATTAAGGTATCATTTCCTTGTTAGGAATGTCTTAATTCTAATATAAGATGCTGCTTCGATATGATACAGAGAATCTCATTTTGCTGTTTGAGATGCTGCTTCATCAATATGAAGAGTCTCATTCATTTAGAGATACTGCTCTAGTATCCTTGAAGAGCTTAGATTCAATTAAGGTATCATTCTCTTGTTCGGAAATATTAATTCTATCATATAAGATGCTGCTTCGATATGAAACAGAGAATCTCATTTTGCTGTTGAGATGCTGCTTCATTAATATGAAGAGTCTCATTCAATTTTTAGAGATACTGCTCTAGTATCCTTGAAGAGCTTAGATTCAATTAAGGTATCATTCCTTGTCGGAATGTCTTAATTCTATCATATAAGATGCTGCTTCGATATGATACAGAGAATCTCATTTTGCTGTTTGAGATGCTGCTTCATCAATATGAAGAGTCTCATTCATTTTTTAGAGATACTGCTCTAGTATCCTTAAAGAGCCTTAGATTCAATTAAGGTATCATTTCCTTGTTCGGATGTCTTAATTCTATCATATAAGATGTGCTGCTTCGATATGATACAGAGAATCTCATTTTGCTGTTTGAGATGCTGCTTCATCAATATGAAGAGTCTCATTCAATTTTTAGAGATACTGCTCTAGTATCCTTGAAGAGCCTAGATTCAATTAAGGTATCATTTCCTTGTTCGAAATGTCTTAATTCTATCATATAAGATGCTGCTTCGATATGATACAGAGAATCTCATTTTGCTGTTTAGATGCTGCTTCATCAATATGAAGAGTCTCATTCATTTTTAGAGATACTGCTCTAGTATCCTTGAAGAGTCTTAGATTCAATTAAGGTATCATTTCTTGTTCGAAATGTCTTAATTCTATCATATAAGAGCTGCTTCGATATGAACAGAGAATCTCATTTTGCTGTTGAGGATGGCTCTTCATATGAGAGTCTCATTCAATTTTTAGAGATACTGCTCTAGTATCCTTGAAGAGCTTAGATTCAATTAAGGTATCATTCCTTGTTCGGAATGTCTTAATTCTATCATATAAGATGTGCTTCGATATGATACAGAGAATCTCATTTGCTGTTTGAGATGCTGTTCATTAATATGAAGAGTCTCATTCAATTTTTAGAGATACTGCTCTAGTATCCTTGAAGAGTCTTAGATTCAATTAAGGTATCATTCTCTGTTCGAAATAATAATTCTATCATATAAGATGCTGCTTCGATATGATACAGAGAATCTCATTTTGCTGTTTGAGATGCTGCTTCATCAATATGAAGAGTCTCATTCATTTTTAGAGATACTGCTAGTATCCTTGAAGAGTCTTAGATTCAATTAAGGTATCATTCCCTTGTTCGAATGTCTTAATTCTATCATATAAGATGCTGCTTCGATATGATACAGAGAATAGAATCTCATTTTGGCTGTTTGAGATTTCATCAATATGAAGAGTCTCATTCATTTTTAGAGATACTGCTCTAGTATCCTTGAAGAGTCTTAGATTCAATTAAGGTATCATTCCTTGTTCGGAATGTCTTAATTCTATCATATAAGATGTTGCTTCGATATGATACAGAGAATCTCATTTTGCTGTTTGAGATGCTGCTTCATTAATATGAAGAGTCTCATTCAATTTTTAGAGATACTGCTCTAGTATCCTTGAAGAGCCTTAGATTCAATTAAGGTATCATTCCTTGTTCGAAATGTCTTAATTCTATCATATAAGATGCTGCTTCGATATGATACAGAGAATCTCATTTTGCTGTTTAGATGCTGCTTCATCAATATGAAGAGTCTCATTCATTTTTAGAGATACTGCTCTAGTATCCTTGAAGAGTCTTAGATTCAATTAAGGTATCATTCCTTGTTCGAAATGTCTTAATTCTATCATATAAGATGCTGCTTCGATATGAACAGAGAATCTCATTTGCTGTTTGAGATGCTGCTTCATTAATATGAAGAGTCTCATTCAATTTTTAGAGATACTGCTCTAGTATCCTTGAAGAGTCTTAGATTCAATTAAGGTATCATTCCCTTGTTCGGAATGTCTTAATTCTATCATATAAGATGCTGCTTCGATATGATACAGAGAATCTCATTTTGCTGTTTGAGATGCTGCTTCATCAATATGAAGAGTCTCATTCATTTTTAGAGATACTGCTCTAGTATCCTTGAAGAGCCTTAGATTCAATTAAGGTATCATTCCTTGTTCGAAATGTCTTAATTCTATCATATAAGATGCTGCTTCGATATGATACAGAGAATCTCATTTTGCTGTTTGAGATGCTGCTTCATTAATATGAAGAGTCTCATTCAATTTTTAGAGATACTGCTCTAGTATCCTTGAAGAGTCTTAGATTCAATTAAGGTATCATTCCCTTGTTCGAAATGTCTTAATTCTATCATATAAGATGCTGCTTCGATATGATACAGAGAATCTCATTTTGCTGTTTGAGATGCTGCTTCATCAATATGAAGAGTCTCATTCATTTTTAGAGATACTGCTCTAGTATCCTTGAAGAGCCTTAGATTCAATTAAGGTATCATTCCCTTGTTCGGAATGTCTTAATTCTATCATATAAGATGTTGCTTCGATATGATACAGAGAATCTCATTTTGCTGTTTGAGATGCTGCTTCATCAATATGAAGAGTCTCATTCAATTTTTAGAGATACTGCTCTAGTATCCTTGAAGAGTCTTAGATTCAATTAAGGTATCATTCCTTGTTCGAATGTCTTAATTCTATCATATAAGATGTTGCTTCGATATGATACAGAGAATCTCATTTTGCTGTTTGAGATGCTGCTTCATCAATATGAAGAGTCTCATTCAATTTTTAGAGATACTGCTCTAGTATCCTTGAAGAGTCTTAGATTCAATTAAGGTATCATTCTCTTGTTCGAAATGTCTTAATTCTATCATATAAGATGCTGCTTCGATATGAACAGAGAATCTCATTTTGCTGTTTAAGATGCTGCTTCATTAATATGAAGAGTCTCATTCAATTTTTAGAGATACTGCTCTAGTATCCTTGAAGAGTCTTAGATTCAATTAAGGTATCATTCCCTTGTTCGGAATGTCTTAATTCTATCATATAAGATGCTGCTTCGATATGATACAGAGAATCTCATTTTGCTGTTTGAGATGCTGCTTCATCAATATGAAGAGTCTCATTCAATTTTTAGAGATACTGCTCTAGTATCCTTGAAGAGTCTTAGATTCAATTAAGGTATCATTCCTTGTTCGAAATGTCTTAATTCTATCATATAAGATGCTGCTTCGATATGAAACAGAGAATCTCATTTTGCTGTTTGAGATGCTGCTTCATTAATATGAAGAGTCTCATTCAATTTTTAGAGATACTGCTCTAGTATCCTTGAAGAGTCTTAGATTCAATTAAGGTATCATTCCCTTGTTCGAAATGTCTTAATTCTATCATATAAGATGCTGCTTCGATATGATACAGAGAATCTCATTTTGCTGTTTGAGATGCTGCTTCATCAATATGAAGAGTCTCATTCATTTTTTAGAGATACTGCTCTAGTATCCTTGAAGAGTCTTAGATTCAATTAAGGTATCATTTCCTTGTTCGGAATGTCTTAATTCTATCATATAAGATGTTGCTTCGATATGATACAGAGAATCTCATTTTGCTGTTTGAGATGCTGCTTCATTAATATGAAGAGTCTCATTCAATTTTTAGAGATACTGCTCTAGTATCCTTGAAGAGTCTTAGATTCAATTAAGGTATCATTTCTTGTTCGAAATATATAATTCTATCATATAAGATGCTGCTTCGATATGAAACAGAGAATCTCATTTTGCTGTTTAGATGCTGCTTCATTAATATGAAGAGTCTCATTCAATTTTTAGAGATACTGCTCTAGTATCCTTGAAGAGTCTTAGATTCAATTAAGGTATCATTCCTTGTTCGGAATGTCTTAATTCTATCATATAAGATGCTGCTTCGATATGATACAGAGAATCTCATTTTGCTGTTTAGATGCTGCTTCATCAATATGAAGAGTCTCATTCATTTTTAGAGATACTGCTCTAGTATCCTTGAAGAGTCTTAGATTCAATTAAGGTATCATTCCTTGTTCGGAATGTCTTAATTCTATCATATAAGATGTTGCTTCGATATGATACAGAGAATCTCATTTTGCTGTTTGAGATGCTGCTTCATTAATATGAAGAGTCTCATTCAATTTTTAGAGATACTGCTCTAGTATCCTTGAAGAGTCTTAGATTCAATTAAGGTATCATTCTCTTGTTCGAATATCTTAATTCTATCATATAAGATGCTGCTTCGATATGAAACAGAGAATCTCATTTTGCTGTTTAAGATGCTGCTTCATTAATATGAAGAGTCTCATTCAATTTTTAGAGATACTGCTCTAGTATCCTTGAAGAGTCTTAGATTCAATTAAGGTATCATTCCCTTGTTCGGAATGTCTTAATTATATCATATAAGATGCTGCTTCGATATGATACAGAGAATCTCATTTTGCTGTTTGAGATGCTGCTTCATCAATATGAAGAGTCTCATTCATTTTTAGAGATACTGCTCTAGTATCCTTGAAGAGTCTTAGATTCAATTAAGGTATCATTCCTTGTTCGGAATGTCTTAATTCTATCATATAAGATGTTGCTTCGATATGATACAGAGAATCTCATTTGCTGTTTGAGATGCTGCATCATTAATATGAAGAGTCTCATTCAATTTTTAGAGATACTGCTCTAGTATCCTTGAAGAGTCTTAGATTCAATTAAGGTATCATTCTCTTGTTCGAAATGTCTTAATTCTATCATATAAGATGCTGCTTCGATATGAAACAGAGAATCTCATTTTGCTGTTTAAGATGCTGCTTCATTAATATGAAGAGTCTCATTCAATTTTTAGAGATACTGCTCTAGTATCCTTGAAGAGTCTTAGATTCAATTAAGGTATCATTCCCTTGTTCGGAATGTCTTAATTCTATCATATAAGATGCTGCTTCGATATGATACAGAGAATCTCATTTTGCTGTTTGAGATGCTGCTTCATCAATATGAAGAGTCTCATTCATTTTTAGAGATACTGCTCTAGTATCCTTGAAGAGTCTTAGATTCAATTAAGGTATCATTTCCTTGTTCGGAATGTCTTAATTCTATCATATAAGATGTTGCTTCGATATGATACAGAGAATCTCATTTTGCTGTTTGAGATGCTGCTTCATTAATATGAAGAGTCTCATTCAATTTTTAGAGATACTGCTCTAGTATCCTTGAAGAGTCTTAGATTCAATTAAGGTATCATTCTCTTGTTCGAAAATATTAATTCTATCATATAAGATGCTGCTTCGATATGAAACAGAGAATCTCATTTTGCTGTTTAAGATGCTGCTTCATTAATATGAAGAGTCTCATTCAATTTTTAGAGATACTGCTCTAGTATCCTTGAAGAGTCTTAGATTCAATTAAGGTATCATTCCTTGTTCGGAATGTCTTAATTCTATCATATAAGATGCTGCTTCGATATGATACAGAGAATCTCATTTTGCTGTTTGAGATGCTGCTTCATCAATATGAAGAGTCTCATTCATTTTTTAGAGATACTGCTCTAGTATCCTTGAAGAGTCTTAGATTCAATTAAGGTATCATTCCTTGTTCGGAATGTCTTAATTCTATCATATAAGATGTTGCTTCGATATGATACAGAGAATCTCATTTTGCTGTTTGAGATGCTGCTTCATTAATATGAAGAGTCTCATTCAATTTTTAGAGATACTGCTCTAGTATCCTTGAAGAGTCTTAGATTCAATTAAGGTATCATTCTCTTGTTCGAAATATCTTAATTCTATCATATAAGATGCTTGCTTCGATATGATACAGAGAATCTCATTTTGCTGTTTGAGATGCTGCTTCATCAATATGAAGAGTCTCATTCATTTTTTAGAGATACTGCTCTAGTATCCTTGAAGAGTCTTAGATTCAATTAAGGTATCATTTCCTTGTTCGGAATGTCTTAATTCTATCATATAAGATGTTGCTTCGATATGATACAGAGAATCTCATTTTGCTGTTTGAGATGCTGCATCATTAATATGAAGAGTCTCATTCAATTTTTAGAGATACTGCTCTAGTATCCTTGAAGAGTCTTAGATTTAATTAAGGTATCATTCTCTTGTTCGAAATATCTTAATTATGTCATATAAGATGCTGCTTCGATATGAAACAGAGAATCTCATTTTGCTGTTTAAGATGCTGCTTCATTAATATGAAGAGTCTCATTCAATTTTTAGAGATACTGCTCTAGTATCCTTGAAGAGTCTTAGATTCAATTAAGGTATCATTCCCTTGTTCGGAATGTCTTAATTCTATCATATAAGATGCTGCTTCGATATGATACAGAGAATCTCATTTTGCTGTTTGAGATGCTGCTTCATCAATATGAAGAGTCTCATTCATTTTTAGAGATACTGCTCTAGTATCCTTGAAGAGTCTTAGATTCAATTAAGGTATCATTTCCTTGTTCGGAATGTCTTAATTCTATCATATAAGATGCTGCTTCGATATGATACAGAGAATCTCATTTTGCTGTTTGAGATGCTGCTTCATTAATATGAAGAGTCTCATTCAATTTTTAGAGATACTGCTCTAGTATCCTTGAAGAGTCTTAGATTCAATTAAGGTATCATTCTCTTGTTCGAAATGTCTTAATTCTATCATATAAGATGCTGCTTCGATATGAAACAGAGAATCTCATTTTGCTGTTTAGATGCTGCTTCATTAATATGAAGAGTCTCATTCAATTTTTAGAGATACTGCTCTAGTATCCTTGAAGAGTCTTAGATTCAATTAAGGTATCATTCCTTGTTCGAATGTCTTAATTCTATCATATAAGATGCTGCTTCGATATGATACAGAGAATCTCATTTTGCTGTTTGAGATGCTGCTTCATCAATATGAAGAGTCTCATTCATTTTTAGAGATACTGCTCTAGTATCCTTGAAGAGTCTTAGATTCAATTAAGGTATCATTCCTTGTTCGGAATGTCTTAATTCTATCATATAAGATGTTGCTTCGATATGATACAGAGAATCTCATTTTGCTGTTTGAGATGCTGCTTCATTAATATGAAGAGTCTCATTCAATTTTTAGAGATACTGCTCTAGTATCCTTGAAGAGTCTTAGATTCAATTAAGGTATCATTCCTTGTTCGAATATCTTAATTCTATCATATAAGATGTTGCTTCGATATGAAACAGAGAATCTCATTTTGCTGTTTAAGATGCTGCTTCATTAATATGAAGAGTCTCATTCAATTTTTAGAGATACTGCTCTAGTATCCTTGAAGAGTCTTAGATTCAATTAAGGTATCATTCCCTTGTTCGGAATGTCTTAATTCTATCATATAAGATGCTGCTTCGATATGATACAGAGAATCTCATTTTGCTGTTTGAGATGCTGCTTCATCAATATGAAGAGTCTCATTCATTTTTAGAGATACTGCTCTAGTATCCTTGAAGAGTCTTAGATTCAATTAAGGTATCATTTCCTTGTTCGGAATGTCTTAATTCTATCATATAAGATGTTGCTTCGATATGATACAGAGAATCTCATTTTGCTGTTTGAGATGCTGCTTCATTAATATGAAGAGTCTCATTCAATTTTTAGAGATACTGCTCTAGTATCCTTGAAGAGCCTTAGATTCAATTAAGGTATCATTCCTTGTTCGAAATGTCTTAATTCTATCATATAAGATGCTGCTTCGATATGATACAGAGAATCTCATTTTGCTGTTTAGATGCTGCTTCATCAATATGAAGAGTCTCATTCATTTTTAGAGATACTGCTCTAGTATCCTTGAAGAGTCTTAGATTCAATTAAGGTATCATTCTCTTGTTCGAAATATCTTAATTCTATCATATAAGATGCTGCTTCGATATGAAACAGAGAATCTCATTTTGCTGTTTAAGATGCTGCTTCATTAATATGAAGAGTCTCATTCAATTTTTAGAGATACTGCTCTAGTATCCTTGAAGAGTCTTAGATTCAATTAAGGTATCATTCCCTTGTTCGGAATGTCTTAATTCTATCATATAAGATGCTGCTTCGATATGAAACAGAGAATCTCATTTTGCTGTTTGAGATGCTGCTTCATCAATATGAAGAGTCTCATTCATTTTTAGAGATACTGCTCTAGTATCCTTGAAGAGTCTTAGATTCAATTAAGGTATCATTCCTTGTTCGAAATATCTTAATTCTATCATATAAGATGCTGCTTCGATATGAAACAGAGAATCTCATTTTGCTGTTTAAGATGCTGCTTCATTAATATGAAGAGTCTCATTCAATTTTTAGAGATACTGCTCTAGTATCCTTGAAGAGTCTTAGATTCAATTAAGGTATCATTTCCTTGTTCGAAATGTCTTAATTATATCATATAAGATGTTGCTTCGATATGATACAGAGAATCTCATTTTGCTGTTTGAGATGCTGCTTCATCAATATGAAGAGTCTCATTCATTTTTAGAGATACTGCTCTAGTATCCTTGAAGAGCCTTAGATTCAATTAAGGTATCATTCCTTGTTCGGAATGTCTTAATTCTATCATATAAGATGTTGCTTCGATATGATACAGAGAATCTCATTTTGCTGTTTGAGATGCTGCTTCATCAATATGAAGAGTCTCATTCAATTTTAGAGATACTGCTCTAGTATCCTTGAAGAGTCTTAGATTCAATTAAGGTATCATTCTCTTGTTCGAAATGTCTTAATTCTATCATATAAGATGTTGCTTCGATATGATACAGAGAATCTCATTTTGCTGTTTGAGATGCTGCTTCATTAATATGAAGAGTCTCATTCAATTTTTAGAGATACTGCTCTAGTATCCTTGAAGAGTCTTAGATTCAATTAAGGTATCATTCCTTGTTCGAAATGTCTTAATTCTATCATATAAGATGCTGCTTCGATATGAAACAGAGAATCTCATTTTGCTGTTTAAGATGCTGCTTCATAATATGAAGAGTCTCATTCAATTTTTAGAGATACTGCTCTAGTATCCTTGAAGAGTCTTAGATTCAATTAAGGTATCATTCCTTGTTCGGAATGTCTTAATTCTATCATATAAGATGCTGCTTCGATATGATACAGAGAATCTCATTTTGCTGTTTGAGATGCTGCTTCATCAATATGAAGAGTCTCATTCATTTTTAGAGATACTGCTCTAGTATCCTTGAAGAGTCTTAGATTCAATTAAGGTATCATTTCCTTGTTCGGAATGTCTTAATTCTATCATATAAGATGCTGCTTCGATATGATACAGAGAATCTCATTTTGCTGTTTGAGATGCTGCTTCATTAATATGAAGAGTCTCATTCAATTTTTAGAGATACTGCTCTAGTATCCTTGAAGAGCCTTAGATTCAATTAAGGTATCATTCCTTGTTCGAAATGTCTTAATTCTATCATATAAGATGCTGCTTCGATATGATACAGAGAATCTCATTTTGCTGTTTGAGATGCTGCTTCATCAATATGAAGAGTCTCATTCAATTTTTAGAGATACTGCTCTAGTATCCTTGAAGAGTCTTAGATTCAATTAAGGTATCATTCTTGTTCGAAATGTCTTAATTATATCATATAAGATGTTGCTTCGATATGATACAGAGAATCTCATTTTGCTGTTTGAGATGCTGCTTCATCAATATGAAGAGTCTCATTCAATTTTTAGAGATACTGCTCTAGTATCCTTGAAGAGCCTTAGATTCAATTAAGGTATCATTCCTTGTTCGGAATGTCTTAATTCTATCATATAAGATGTTGCTTCGATATGATACAGAGAATCTCATTTTGCTGTTTGAGATGCTGCTTCATTAATATGAAGAGTCTCATTCAATTTTTAGAGATACTGCTCTAGTATCCTTGAAGAGTCTTAGATTCAATTAAGGTATCATTCCTTGTTCGAAATATCTTAATTCTATCATATAAGATGCTGCTTCGATATGAACAGAGAATCTCATTTTGCTGTTTAAGATGCTGCTTCATTAATATGAAGAGTCTCATTCATTTTTAGAGATACTGCTCTAGTATCCTTGAAGAGTCTTAGATTCAATTAAGGTATCATTCCCTTGTTCGGAATGTCTTAATTATATCATATAAGATGCTGCTTCGATATGATACAGAGAATCTCATTTTGCTGTTTGAGATGCTGCTTCATCAATATGAAGAGTCTCATTCATTTTTTAGAGATACTGCTCTAGTATCCTTGAAGAGTCTTAGATTCAATTAAGGTATCATTTCCTTGTTCGAAATGTCTTAATTCTATCATATAAGATGCTGCTTCGATATGAAACAGAGAATCTCATTTTGCTGTTTGAGATGCTGCTTCATTAATATGAAGAGTCTCATTCATTTTTAGAGATACTGCTCTAGTATCCTTGAAGAGTCTTAGATTCAATTAAGGTATCATTTTCTTGTTCGAAATGTCTTAATTCTATCATATAAGATGTTGCTTCGATATGATACAGAGAATCTCATTTTGCTGTTTGAGATGCTGCTTCATCAATATGAAGAGTCTCATTCATTTTTAGAGATACTGCTCTAGTATCCTTGAAGAGTCTTAGATTCAATTAAGGTATCATTCCTTGTTCGGAATGTCTTAATTCTATCATATAAGATGTTGCTTCGATATGATACAGAGAATCTCATTTTGCTGTTTGAGATGCTGCTTCATCAATATGAAGAGTCTCATTCAATTTTTAGAGATACTGCTCTAGTATCCTTGAAGAGTCTTAGATTCAATTAAGGTATCATTTCTTGTTCGAAATGTCTTAATTCTATCATATAAGATGTTGCTTCGATATGATACAGAGAATCTCATTTTGCTGTTTGAGATGCTGCATCATTAATATGAAGAGTCTCATTCAATTTTTAGAGATACTGCTCTAGTATCCTTGAAGAGTCTTAGATTCAATTAAGGTATCATTCCTTGTTCGAAATATATAATTCTATCATATAAGATGCTGCTTCGATATGAAACAGAGAATCTCATTTTGCTGTTTAAGATGCTGCTTCATTAATATGAAGAGTCTCATTCAATTTTTAGAGATACTGCTCTAGTATCCTTGAAGAGTCTTAGATTCAATTAAGGTATCATTCCCTTGTTCGGAATGTCTTAATTATATCATATAAGATGCTGCTTCGATATGATACAGAGAATCTCATTTTGCTGTTTGAGATGCTGCTTCATCAATATGAAGAGTCTCATTCATTTTTAGAGATACTGCTCTAGTATCCTTGAAGAGTCTTAGATTCAATTAAGGTATCATTCCTTGTTCGGAATGTCTTAATTCTATCATATAAGATGCTGCTTCGATATGATACAGAGAATCTCATTTTGCTGTTTGAGATGCTGCTTCATTAATATGAAGAGTCTCATTCAATTTTTAGAGATACTGCTCTAGTATCCTTGAAGAGTCTTAGATTCAATTAAGGTATCATTCCTTGTTCGAAATGTCTTAATTCTATCATATAAGATGTTGCTTCGATATGATACAGAGAATCTCATTTTGCTGTTTGAGATGCTGCTTCATCAATATGAAGAGTCTCATTCAATTTTTAGAGATACTGCTCTAGTATCCTTGAAGAGTCTTAGATTCAATTAAGGTATCATTTCTTGTTCGAAATGTCTTAATTCTATCATATAAGATGTTGCTTCGATATGATACAGAGAATCTCATTTTGCTGTTTGAGATGCTGCTTCATCAATATGAAGAGTCTCATTCATTTTTAGAGATACTGCTCTAGTATCCTTGAAGAGCCTTAGATTCAATTAAGGTATCATTTCCTTGTTCGGAATGTCTTAATTCTATCATATAAGATGTTGCTTCGATATGATACAGAGAATCTCATTTTGCTGTTTGAGATGCTGCTTCATTAATATGAAGAGTCTCATTCAATTTTTAGAGATACTGCTCTAGTATCCTTGAAGAGTCTTAGATTCAATTAAGGTATCATTCTCTTGTTCGAAATATCTTAATTCTATCATATAAGATGCTGCTTCGATATGAAACAGAGAATCTCATTTTGCTGTTTAAGATGCTGCTTCATTAATATGAAGAGTCTCATTCAATTTTTAGAGATACTGCTCTAGTATCCTTGAAGAGTCTTAGATTTAATTAAGGTATCATTCCCTTGTTCGGAATGTCTTAATTATATCATATAAGATGCTGCTTCGATATGAACAGAGAATCTCATTTTGCTGTTTGAGATGCTGCTTCATCAATATGAAGAGTCTCATTCATTTTTTAGAGATACTGCTCTAGTATCCTTGAAGAGCCTTAGATTCAATTAAGGTATCATTCCTTGTTCGAAATGTCTTAATTCTATCATATAAGATGCTGCTTCGATATGAAACAGAGAATCTCATTTTGCTGTTTGAGATGCTGCTTCATTAATATGAAGAGTCTCATTCAATTTTTAGAGATACTGCTCTAGTATCCTTGAAGAGTCTTAGATTCAATTAAGGTATCATTTCTTGTTCGAAATATCTTAATTCTATCATATAAGATGTTGCTTCGATATGATACAGAGAATCTCATTTTGCTGTTTGAGATGCTGCTTCATCAATATGAAGAGTCTCATTCATTTTTAGAGATACTGCTCTAGTATCCTTGAAGAGTCTTAGATTCAATTAAGGTATCATTTCCTTGTTCGGAATGTCTTAATTCTATCATATAAGATGTTGCTTCGATATGATACAGAGAATCTCATTTTGCTGTTTGGGATGCTGCTTCATCAATATGAAGAGTCTCATTCAATTTTTAGAGATACTGCTCTAGTATCCTTGAAGAGTCTTAGATTCAATTAAGGTATCATTCTCTTGTTCGAAATGTCTTAATTCTATCATATAAGATGTTGCTTCGATATGATACAGAGAATCTCATTTTACTGTTTGAGATGCTGCATCATTAATATGAAGAGTCTCATTCAATTTTTAGAGATACTGCTCTAGTATCCTTGAAGAGTCTTAGATTCAATTAAGGTATCATTCCTTGTTCGAAATATTAATTCTATCATATAAGATGCTGCTTCGATATGAAACAGAGAATCTCATTTTGCTGTTTAAGATGCTGCTTCATAATATGAAGAGTCTCATTCAATTTTTAGAGATACTGCTCTAGTATCCTTGAAGAGTCTTAGATTCAATTAAGGTATCATTCCCTTGTTCGGAATGTCTTAATTATATCATATAAGATGCTGCTTCGATATGATACAGAGAATCTCATTTTGCTGTTTGAGATGCTGCTTCATCAATATGAAGAGTCTCATTCATTTTTTAGAGATACTGCTCTAGTATCCTTGAAGAGTCTTAGATTCAATTAAGGTATCATTTCCTTGTTCGGAATGTCTTAATTCTATCATATAAGATGCTGCTTCGATATGATACAGAGAATCTCATTTTACTGTTTGAGATGCTGCATCATTAATATGAAGAGTCTCATTCAATTTTTAGAGATACTGCTCTAGTATCCTTGAAGAGCCTTAGATTCAATTAAGGTATCATTTCCTTGTTCGAAATGTCTTAATTCTATCATATAAGATGTTGCTTCGATATGATACAGAGAATCTCATTTTGCTGTTTGGGATGCTGCTTCATCAATATGAAGAGTCTCATTCAATTTTTAGAGATACTGCTCTAGTATCCTTGAAGAGTCTTAGATTTAATTAAGGTATCATTCTCTTGTTCGAAATATCTTAATTATGTCATATAAGATGTTGCTTCGATATGATACAGAGAATCTCATTTTGTTGTTTGAGATGCTGCTTCATCAATATGAAGAGTCTCATTCATTTTTAGAGATACTGCTCTAGTATCCTTGAAGAGCCTTAGATTCAATTAAGGTATCATTTCCTTGTTCGGAATGTCTTAATTCTATCATATAAGATGTTGCTTCGATATGATACAGAGAATCTCATTTTGCTGTTTGAGATGCTGCATCATTAATATGAAGAGTCTCATTCAATTTTTAGAGATACTGCTCTAGTATCCTTGAAGAGTCTTAGATTCAATTAAGGTATCATTCTCTTGTTCGAAATATATAATTCTATCATATAAGATGCTGCTTCGATATGAAACAGAGAATCTCATTTTGCTGTTTAAGATGCTGCTTCATTAATATGAAGAGTCTCATTCAATTTTTAGAGATACTGCTCTAGTATCCTTGAAGAGTCTTAGATTCAATTAAGGTATCATTCCCTTGTTCGGAATGTCTTAATTATATCATATAAGATGCTGCTTCGATATGATACAGAGAATCTCATTTTGCTGTTTGAGATGCTGCTTCATCAATATGAAGAGTCTCATTCATTTTTTAGAGATACTGCTCTAGTATCCTTGAAGAGCCTTAGATTCAATTAAGGTATCATTTCCTTGTTCGAAATGTCTTAATTCTATCATATAAGATGCTGCTTCGATATGAAACAGAGAATCTCATTTTGCTGTTTGAGATGCTGCTTCATTAATATGAAGAGTCTCATTCAATTTTTAGAGATACTGCTCTAGTATCCTTGAAGAGTCTTAGATTCAATTAAGGTATCATTTTCTTGTTCGAAATATCTTAATTATATCATATAAGATGTTGCTTCGATATGATACAGAGAATCTCATTTTGCTGTTTGAGATGCTGCTTCATCAATATGAAGAGTCTCATTCATTTTTTAGAGATACTGCTCTAGTATCCTTGAAGAGCCTTAGATTCAATTAAGGTATCATTTCCTTGTTCGGAATGTCTTAATTCTATCATATAAGATGTTGCTTCGATATGATACAGAGAATCTCATTTTGCTGTTTGGGATGCTGCTTCATCAATATGAAGAGTCTCATTCAATTTTTAGAGATACTGCTCTAGTATCCTTGAAGAGTCTTAGATTCAATTAAGGTATCATTTCTTGTTCGAAATGTCTTAATTCTATCATATAAGATGTTGCTTCGATATGATACAGAGAATCTCATTTTGCTGTTTGAGATGCTGCTTCATTAATATGAAGAGTCTCATTCAATTTTTAGAGATACTGCTCTAGTATCCTTGAAGAGTCTTAGATTCAATTAAGGTATCATTCCTTGTTCGAAATATTAATTCTATCATATAAGATGCTGCTTCGATATGAAACAGAGAATCTCATTTTGCTGTTTAAGATGCTGCTTCATAATATGAAGAGTCTCATTCAATTTTTAGAGATACTGCTCTAGTATCCTTGAAGAGTCTTAGATTCAATTAAGGTATCATTCCCTTGTTCGGAATGTCTTAATTATATCATATAAGATGCTGCTTCGATATGATACAGAGAATCTCATTTTGCTGTTTGAGATGCTGCTTCATCAATATGAAGAGTCTCATTCATTTTTTAGAGATACTGCTCTAGTATCCTTGAAGAGTCTTAGATTCAATTAAGGTATCATTTCCTTGTTCGAAATGTCTTAATTCTATCATATAAGATGTTGCTTCGATATGATACAGAGAATCTCATTTTGCTGTTTGAGATGCTGCTTCATCAATATGAAGAGTCTCATTCAATTTTTAGAGATACTGCTCTAGTATCCTTGAAGAGTCTTAGATTCAATTAAGGTATCATTCTCTTGTTCGAAATATCTTAATTCTATCATATAAGATGTTGCTTCGATATGATACAGAGAATCTCATTTTGCTGTTTGAGATGCTGCTTCATCAATATGAAGAGTCTCATTCATTTTTAGAGATACTGCTCTAGTATCCTTGAAGAGCCTTAGATTCAATTAAGGTATCATTTCCTTGTTCGGAATGTCTTAATTCTATCATATAAGATGTTGCTTCGATATGATACAGAGAATCTCATTTTGCTGTTTGAGATGCTGCTTCATTAATATGAAGAGTCTCATTCAATTTTTAGAGATACTGCTCTAGTATCCTTGAAGAGTCTTAGATTCAATTAAGGTATCATTCTCTTGTTCGAAATATCTTAATTCTATCATATAAGATGCTGCTTCGATATGAAACAGAGAATCTCATTTTGCTGTTTAAGATGCTGCTTCATTAATATGAAGAGTCTCATTCAATTTTTAGAGATACTGCTCTAGTATCCTTGAAGAGTCTTAGATTCAATTAAGGTATCATTCCCTTGTTCGGAATGTCTTAATTCTATCATATAAGATGCTGCTTCGATATGAACAGAGAATCTCATTTTGCTGTTTGAGATGCTGCTTCATCAATATGAAGAGTCTCATTCATTTTTAGAGATACTGCTCTAGTATCCTTGAAGAGCCTTAGATTCAATTAAGGTATCATTTCCTTGTTCGAATGTCTTAATTCTATCATATAAGATGCTGCTTCGATATGATACAGAGAATCTCATTTTGCTGTTTAAGATGCTGCTTCATTAATATGAAGAGTCTCATTCAATTTTTAGAGATACTGCTCTAGTATCCTTGAAGAGTCTTAGATTCAATTAAGGTATCATTTCTTGTTCGAAATGTCTTAATTCTATCATATAAGATGTTGCTTCGATATGATACAGAGAATCTCATTTTGCTGTTTGAGATGCTGCTTCATCAATATGAAGAGTCTCATTCATTTTTAGAGATACTGCTCTAGTATCCTTGAAGAGCCTTAGATTCAATTAAGGTATCATTCCTTGTTCGGAATGTCTTAATTCTATCATATAAGATGTTGCTTCGATATGATACAGAGAATCTCATTTTGCTGTTTGGGATGCTGCTTCATCAATATGAAGAGTCTCATTCAATTTTTAGAGATACTGTTCTAGTATCCTTGAAGAGTCTTAGATTCAAATAAGGTATCATTCTCTTGTTCGAAATATCTTAATTCTATCATATAAGATGTTGCTTCGATATGATACAGAGAATCTCATTTTGCTGTTTGAGATGCTGCTTCATCAATATGAAGAGTCTCATTCATTTTTTAGAGATACTGCTCTAGTATCCTTGAAGAGCCTTAGATTCAATTAAGGTATCATTTCCTTGTTCGAATGTCTTAATTCTATCATATAAGATGTTGCTTCGATATGATACAGAGAATCTCATTTTGCTGTTTGAGATGCTGCATCATTAATATGAAGAGTCTCATTCAATTTTTAGAGATACTGCTCTAGTATCCTTGAAGAGTCTTAGATTCAATTAAGGTATCATTCCTTGTTCGAAATATCTTAATTCTATCATATAAGATGCTGCTTCGATATGAAACAGAGAATCTCATTTTGCTGTTTAAGATGCTGCTTCATTAATATGAAGAGTCTCATTCAATTTTTAGAGATACTGCTCTAGTATCCTTGAAGAGTCTTAGATTCAATTAAGGTATCATTCCCTTGTTCGGAATGTCTTAATTATATCATATAAGATGCTGCTTCGATATGATACAGAGAATCTCATTTTGCTGTTTGAGATGCTGCTTCATCAATATGAAGAGTCTCATTCATTTTTAGAGATACTGCTCTAGTATCCTTGAAGAGCCTTAGATTCAATTAAGGTATCATTTCCTTGTTCGGAATGTCTTAATTCTATCATATAAGATGCTGCTTCGATATGATACAGAGAATCTCATTTTGCTGTTTGAGATGCTGCTTCATTAATATGAAGAGTCTCATTCAATTTTTAGAGATACTGCTCTAGTATCCTTGAAGAGTCTTAGATTCAATTAAGGTATCATTCCTTGTTCGAAATGTCTTAATTCTATCATATAAGATGCTGCTTCGATATGATACAGAGAATCTCATTTTGCTGTTTGAGATGCTGCTTCATCAATATGAAGAGTCTCATTCATTTTTAGAGATACTGCTCTAGTATCCTTGAAGAGTCTTAGATTCAATTAAGGTATCATTTCCTTGTTCGAATGTCTTAATTCTATCATATAAGATGTTGCTTCGATATGATACAGAGAATCTCATTTTGCTGTTTGAGATGCTGCTTCATCAATATGAAGAGTCTCATTCAATTTTTAGAGATACTGCTCTAGTATCCTTGAAGAGTCTTAGATTCAATTAAGGTATCATTCTCTTGTTCGAAATGTCTTAATTCTATCATATAAGATGTTGCTTCGATATGATACAGAGAATCTCATTTTGCTGTTTGAGATGCTGCTTCATCAATATGAAGAGTCTCATTCATTTTCTAGAGATACTGCTCTAGTATCCTTGAAGAGCCTTAGATTCAATTAAGGTATCATTTCCTTGTTCGTAATGTCTTAATTCTATCATATAAGATGTTGCTTCGATATGATACAGAGAATCTCATTTTGCTGTTTGAGATGCTGCTTCATTAATATGAAGAGTCTCATTCAATTTTTAGAGATACTGCTCTAGTATCCTTGAAGAGCCTTAAATTCAATTAAGGTATCATTACCTTGTTCGGAATATCTTAATTATGTCATATAAGATGTTGCTTCGATATGATACAGAGAATCTCATTTTGCTGTTTGAGATGCTGCTTCATCAATATGAAGAGTCTCATTCATTTTTTAGAGATACTGCTCTAGTATCCTTGAAGAGCCTTAGATTCAATTAAGGTATCATTTCCTTGTTCGTAATGTCTTAATTCTATCATATAAGATGTTGCTTCTATATGATACAGAGAGTGTCATTTTACTGTTTGAGATGCTGCATTATTAATATGAAGAGTCTCATTCAATTTTTAGAGATACTGCTCTAGTATCCTTGAAGAGTCTTATATTCAATTAAGGTATCATTCTCTTGTTCGAAATATATAAATTCTTTTATATAAGATGCTGCTTCGATATGAAACAGAGAATCTCATTTTGCTGTTTAAGATGCTGCTTCATTAATATGAAGAGTCTCATTCAATTTTTAGAGATACTGCTCTAGTATCCTTGAAGAGTCTTAGATTCAATTAAGGTATCATTCCCTTGTTCGGAATGTCTTAATTATATCATATAAGATGCTGCTTCGATATGATACAGAGAATCTCATTTTGCTGTTTGAGATGCTGCTTCATCAATATGAAGAGTCTCATTCATTTTTAGAGATACTGCTCTAGTATCCTTGAAGAGTCTTAGATTCAATTAAGGTATCATTTCCTTGTTCGGAATGTCTTAATTCTATCATATAAGATGCTGCTTCGATATGATACAGAGAATCTCATTTTACTGTTTGAGATGCTGCATCATTAATATGAAGAGTCTCATTCAATTTTTAGAGATACTGCTCTAGTATCCTTGAAGAGTCTTAGATTCAATTAAGGTATCATTCCTTGTTCGAAATATCTAATTCTATCATATAAGATGCTGCTTCGATATGAAACAGAGAATCTCATTTTGCTGTTTAAGATGCTGCTTCATTAATATGAAGAGTCTCATTCAATTTTTAGAGATACTGCTCTAGTATCCTTGAAGAGTCTTAGATTCAATTAAGGTATCATTCCCTTGTTCGGAATGTCTTAATTATATCATATAAGATGCTGCTTCGATATGATACAGAGAATCTCATTTTGCTGTTTGAGATGCTGCTTCATCAATATGAAGAGTCTCATTCATTTTTTGAGACACTGCTCTAGTATCCTTGAAGAGCCTTAGATTCAATTAAGGTATCATTTCCTTGTTCGGAATGTCTTAATTCTATCATATAAGATGCTGCTTCGATATGATACAGAGAATCTCATTTTACTGTTTGAGATGCTGCATCATTAATATGAAGAGTCTCATTCAATTTTTAGAGATACTGCTCTAGTATCCTTGAAGAGTCTTAGATTCAATTAAGGTATCATTCCTTGTTCGGAATATCTTAATTTATCATATAAGATGTTGCTTCGATATGATACAGAGAATCTCATTTTGCTGTTTGAGATGCTGCTTCATCAATATGAAGAGTCTCATTCATTTTTTAGAGATACTGCTCTAGTATCCTTGAAGAGCCTTAGATTCAATTAAGGTATCATTTCCTTGTTCGGAATGTCTTAATTCTATCATATAAGATGTTGCTTCGATATGATACAGAGAATCTCATTTTGCTGTTTGAGATGCTGCATCATAATATGAAGAGTCTCATTCAATTTTTAGAGATACTGCTCTAGTATCCTTGAAGAGTCTTAGATTCAATTAAGGTATCATTCTCTTGTTCGAAATATCTTAATTCTATCATATAAGATGCTGCTTCGATATGAAACAGAGAATCTCATTTTGCTGTTTAAGATGCTGCTTCATTAATATGAAGAGTCTCATTCAATTTTTAGAGATACTGCTCTAGTATCCTTGAAGAGTCTTAGATTCAATTAAGGTATCATTCCCTTGTTCGGAATGTCTTAATTATATCATATAAGATGCTGCTTCGATATGATACAGAGAATCTCATTTTGCTGTTTGAGATGCTGCTTCATCAATATGAAGAGTCTCATTCATTTTTTAGAGATACTGCTCTAGTATCCTTGAAGAGTCTTAGATTCAATTAAGGTATCATTTCCTTGTTCGGAATGTCTTAATTCTATCATATAAGATGCTGCTTCGATATGATACAGAGAATCTCATTTTATTGTTTGAGATGCTGCATCATTAATATGAAGAGTCTCATTCAATTTTTAGAGATACTGCTCTAGTATCCTTGAAGAGCCTTAGATTCAATTAAGGTATCATTCCTTGTTCGAAATGTCTTAATTCTATCATATAAGATGTTGCTTCGATATGATACAGAGAATCTCATTTTGCTGTTTGAGATGCTGCTTCATCAATATGAAGAGTCTCATTCAATTTTTAGAGATACTGCTCTAGTATCCTTGAAGAGTCTTAGATTCAATTAAGGTATCATTCTCTTGTTCGAAATATCTTAATTATGTCATATAAGATGTTGCTTCGATATGATACAGAGAATCTCATTTTGCTGTTTGAGATGCTGCTTCATCAATATGAAGAGTCTCATTCATTTTTTAGAGATACTGCTCTAGTATCCTTGAAGAGCCTTAGATTCAATTAAGGTATCATTTCCTTGTTCGGAATGTCTTAATTCTATCATATAAGATGTTGCTTCGATATGATACAGAGAATCTCATTTTGCTGTTTGAGATGCTGCTTCATTAATATGAAGAGTCTCATTCAATTTTTAGAGATACTGCTCTAGTATCCTTGAAGAGTCTTATATTCAATTAAGGTATCATTCTCTTGTTCGAAATATCTAAATTCTATCATATAAGATGCTGCTTCGATATGAAACAGAGAATCTCATTTTGCTGTTTAAGATGCTGCTTCATTAATATGAAGAGTCTCATTCAATTTTTAGAGATACTGCTCTAGTATCCTTGAAGAGTCTTAGATTCAATTAAGGTATCATTCCCTTGTTCGGAATGTCTTAATTATATCATATAAGATGCTGCTTCGATATGAAACAGAGAATCTCATTTTGCTGTTTGAGATGCTGCTTCATCAATATGAAGAGTCTCATTCATTTTTTAGAGATACTGCTCTAGTATCCTTGAAGAGCCTTAGATTCAATTAAGGTATCATTTCCTTGTTCGAAATATCTTAATTCTATCATATAAGATGCTGCTTCGATATGAAACAGAGAATCTCATTTTGCTGTTTAAGATGCTGCTTCATTAATATGAAGAGTCTCATTCAATTTTTAGAGATACTGCTCTAGTATCCTTGAAGAGTCTTAGATTCAATTAAGGTATCATTTTCTTGTTCGAAATGTCTTAATTCTATCATATAAGATGTTGCTTCGATATGATACAGAGAATCTCATTTTGCTGTTTGAGATGCTGCTTCATCAATATGAAGAGTCTCATTCATTTTTAGAGATACTGCTCTAGTATCCTTGAAGAGCCTTAGATTCAATTAAGGTATCATTTCCTTGTTCGGAATGTCTTAATTCTATCATATAAGATGTTGCTTCGATATGATACAGAGAATCTCATTTTGCTGTTTGAGATGCTGCTTCATCAATATGAAGAGTCTCATTCAATTTTTAGAGATACTGCTCTAGTATCCTTGAAGAGTCTTAGATTCAATTAAGGTATCATTCTCTTGTTCGAAATATCTTAATTCTATCATATAAGATGTTGCTTCGATATGATACAGAGAATCTCATTTTGCTGTTTGAGATGCTGCTTCATCAATATGAAGAGTCTCATTCATTTTTTAGAGATACTGCTCTAGTATCCTTGAAGAGCCTTAGATTCAATTAAGGTATCATTTCCTTGTTCGAATGTCTTAATTCTATCATATAAGATGTTGCTTCGATATGATACAGAGAATCTCATTTTGCTGTTTGAGATGCTGCATCATTAATATGAAGAGTCTCATTCAATTTTTAGAGATACTGCTCTAGTATCCTTGAAGAGTCTTAGATTCAATTAAGGTATCATTCCTTGTTCGAAATATTAATTCTATCATATAAGATGCTGCTTCGATATGAAACAGAGAATCTCATTTTGCTGTTTAAGATGCTGCTTCATTAATATGAAGAGTCTCATTCAATTTTTAGAGATACTGCTCTAGTATCCTTGAAGAGTCTTAGATTCAATTAAGGTATCATTCCCTTGTTCGGAATGTCTTAATTATATCATATAAGATGCTGCTTCGATATGATACAGAGAATCTCATTTTGCTGTTTGAGATGCTGCTTCATCAATATGAAGAGTCTCATTCATTTTTTAGAGATACTGCTCTAGTATCCTTGAAGAGTCTTAGATTCAATTAAGGTATCATTTCCTTGTTCGGAATGTCTTAATTCTATCATATAAGATGCTGCTTCGATATGATACAGAGAATCTCATTTTATTGTTTGAGATGCTGCATCATTAATATGAAGAGTCTCATTCAATTTTTAGAGATACTGCTCTAGTATCCTTGAAGAGCCTTAGATTCAATTAAGGTATCATTACCTTGTTCGAAATGTCTTAATTCTATCATATAAGATGTTGCTTCGATATGATACAGAGAATCTCATTTTGCTGTTTGGGATGCTGCTTCATCAATATGAAGAGTCTCATTCAATTTTTAGAGATACTTCTCTAGTATCCTTGAAGAGTCTTAGATTCAATTAAGGTATCATTCTCTTGTTCGAAATATCTTAATTATGTCATATAAGATGTTGCTTCGATATGATACAGAGAATCTCATTTTGTTGTTTGAGATGCTGCTTCATCAATATGAAGAGTCTCATTCATTTTTAGAGATACTGCTCTAGTATCCTTGAAGAGCCTTAGATTCAATTAAGGTATCATTTCCTTGTTCGGAATGTCTTAATTCTATCATATAAGATGTTGCTTCGATATGATACAGAGAATCTCATTTTGCTGTTTGAGATGCTGCATCATTAATATGAAGAGTCTCATTCAATTTTTAGAGATACTGCTCTAGTATCCTTGAAGAGTCTTAGATTCAATTAAGGTATCATTCTCTTGTTCGAAATATTAAATTCTATCATATAAGATGCTGCTTCGATATGAAACAGAGAATCTCATTTTGCTGTTTAAGATGCTGCTTCATTAATATGAAGAGTCTCATTCAATTTCTAGAGATACTACTCTAGTATCCTTGAAGAGTCTTAGATTCAATTAAGGTATCATTCCCTTGTTCGGAATGTCTTAATTATATCGTATAAGATGCTACTTCGATATGAAACAGAGAATCTCATTTTGCTGTTTGGGATGCTGCTTCATCAATATGAAGAGTCTCATTCATTTTTTAGAGATACTGCTCTAGTATCCTTGAAGAGCCTTAGATTCAATTAAGGTATCATTTCCTTGTTTGAAATATATTAATTCTATCATATAAGATGCTGCTTCGATATGAAACAGAGAATCTCATTTTGCTGTTTAAGATGCTGCTTCATTAATATGAAGAGTCTCATTCAATTTTTAGAGATACTGCTCTAGTATCCTTGAAGAGTCTTAGATTCAATTAAGGTATCATTTTCTTGTTCGAAATATCTTAATTATATCATATAAGATGCTGCTTCGATATGATACAGAGAATCTCATTTTGCTGTTTGAGATGCTGCTTCATCAATATGAAGAGTCTCATTCATTTTTTAGAGATACTGCTCTAGTATCCTTGAAGAGCCTTAGATTCAATTAAGGTATCATTTCCTTGTTCGGAATGTCTTAATTCTATCATATAAGATGTTGCTTCGATATGATACAGAGAATCTCATTTTGCTGTTTGGGATGCTGCTTCATCAATATGAAGAGTCTCATTCAATTTTTAGAGATACTGCTCTAGTATCCTTGAAGAGTCTTAGATTCAAATAAGGTATCATTCTCTTGTTCGAAATATCTTAATTATATCATATAAGATGTTGCTTCGATATGATACAGAGAATCTCATTTTGCTGTTTGAGATGCTGCTTCATCAATATGAAGAGTCTCATTCATTTTTTAGAGATACTGCTCTAGTATCCTTGAAGAGCCTTAGATTCAATTAAGGTATCATTTCCTTGTTCGAATGTCTTAATTCTATCATATAAGATGTTGCTTCGATATGATACAGAGAATCTCATTTTGCTGTTTGAGATGCTGCATCATTAATATGAAGAGTCTCATTCAATTTTTAGAGATACTGCTCTAGTATCCTTGAAGAGTCTTAGATTCAATTAAGGTATCATTCTCTTGTTCGAAATATCTTAATTCTATCATATAAGATGCTGCTTCGATATGAAACAGAGAATCTCATTTTGCTGTTTAAGATGCTGCTTCATTAATATGAAGAGTCTCATTCAATTTTTAGAGATACTGCTCTAGTATCCTTGAAGAGTCTTAGATTCAATTAAGGTATCATTCCCTTGTTCGGAATGTCTTAATTATATCATATAAGATGCTGCTTCGATATGATACAGAGAATCTCATTTTGCTGTTTGAGATGCTGCTTCATCAATATGAAGAGTCTCATTCATTTTTAGAGATACTGCTCTAGTATCCTTGAAGAGCCTTAGATTCAATTAAGGTATCATTTCCTTGTTCGGAATGTCTTAATTCTATCATATAAGATGCTGCTTCGATATGATACAGAGAATCTCATTTTGCTGTTTGAGATGCTGCATCATTAATATGAAGAGTCTCATTCAATTTTTAGAGATACTGCTCTAGTATCCTTGAAGAGCCTTAGATTCAATTAAGGTATCATTACCTTGTTCGAAATGTCTTAATTCTATCATATAAGATGCTGCTTCGATATGATACAGAGAATCTCATTTTCCTGTTTGAGATGATGCTTCATCAATATGAAGAGTCTCATTCATTTTTTAGAGATACTGCTCTAGTATCCTTGAAGAGCCTTAGATTCAATTAAGGTATCATTTCCTTGTTCGAATGTCTTAATTCTATCATATAAGATGTTGCTTCGATATGATACAGAGACTCTCATTTTACTGTTTGAGATGCTGCATCATTAATATGAAGAGTCTCATTCAATTTTTAGAGATACTGCTCTAGTCTCCTTGAAGAGTCTTATATTTAATTAAGGTATCATTTTCTTGTTCGAAATATATTAATTCTATCATATAAGATGCTGCTTCGATATGAAACAGAGAATCTCATTTTGCTGTTTAAGATGCTGCTTCATTAATATGAAGAGTCTCATTCAATTTTTAGAGATACTGCTCTAGTATCCTTGAAGAGTCTTAGATTCAATTAAGGTATCATTCCCTTGTTCGGAATGTCTTAATTATATCATATAAGATGCTGCTTCGATATGATACAGAGAATCTCATTTTGCTGTTTGAGATGCTGCTTCATCAATATGAAGAGTCTCATTCATTTTTTAGAGATACTGCTCTAGTATCCTTGAAGAGTCTTAGATTCAATTAAGGTATCATTTCCTTGTTCGGAATGTCTTAATTCTATCATATAAGATGTTGCTTCGATATGATACAGAGAATCTCATTTTACTGTTTGAGATGCTGCATCATTAATATGAAGAGTCTCATTCAATTTTTAGAGATACTGCTCTAGTATCCTTGAAGAGTCTTAGATTCAATTAAGGTATCATTCTCTTGTTCGAAATATATTAATTCTATCATATAAGATGCTGCTTCGATATGAAACAGAGAATCTCATTTTGCTGTTTAAGATGCTGCTTCATTAATATGAAGAGTCTCATTCAATTTTTAGAGATACTGCTCTAGTATCCTTGAAGAGTCTTAGATTCAATTAAGGTATCATTCCCTTGTTCGGAATGTCTTAATTATATCATATAAGATGCTGCTTCGATATGATACAGAGAATCTCATTTTGCTGTTTGAGATGCTGCTTCATCAATATGAAGAGTCTCATTCATTTTTTAGAGATACTGCTCTAGTATCCTTGAAGAGTCTTAGATTCAATTAAGGTATCATTTCCTTGTTCGGAATGTCTTAATTCTATCATATAAGATGCTGCTTCGATATGATACAGAGAATCTCATTTTACTGTTTGAGATGCTGCATCATTAATATGAAGAGTCTCATTCAATTTTTAGAGATACTGCTCTAGTATCCTTGAAGAGTCTTAGATTCAATTAAGGTATCATTCCTTGTTCGAAATATATTAATTCTATCATATAAGATGCTGCTTCGATATGAAACAGAGAATCTCATTTTGCTGTTTAAGATGCTGCTTCATTAATATGAAGAGTCTCATTCAATTTTTAGAGATACTGCTCTAGTATCCTTGAAGAGTCTTAGATTCAATTAAGGTATCATTCCCTTGTTCGGAATGTCTTAATTATATCATATAAGATGCTGCTTCGATATGATACAGAGAATCTCATTTTGCTGTTTGAGATGCTGCTTCTTCAATATAAAGAGTCTCATTCATTTTTTGAGACACTGCTCTAGTATCCTTGAAGAGCCTTAGATTCAATTAAGGTATCATTTCCTTGTTCGGAATGTCTTAATTCTATCATATAAGATGCTGCTTCGATATGATACAGAGAATCTCATTTTACTGTTTGAGATGCTGCATCATTAATATGAAGAGTCTCATTCAATTCTTAGAGATACTGCTCTAGTATCCTTGAAGAGCCTTAAATTCAATTAAGGTATCATTACCTTGTTCGGAATATCTTAATTATGTCATATAAGATGTTGCTTCGATATGATACAGAGAATCTCATTTTGTTGTTTGAGATGCTGCTTCATCAATATGAAGAGTCTCATTCATTTTTTAGAGATACTGCTCTAGTATCCTTGAAGAGCCTTAGATTCAATTAAGGTATCATTTCCTTGTTCGGAATGTCTTAATTCTATCATATAAGATGTTGCTTCGATATGATACAGAGAGTCTCATTTTACTGTTTGAGATGCTGCATCATTAATATGAAGAGTCTCATTCAATTTTTAGAGATACTGCTCTAGTATCCTTGAAGAGTCTTATAGTCAATTAAGGTATCATTCTCTTGTTCGAAATATATAATTCTATCATATAAGATGCTGCTTCGATATGAAACAGAGAATCTCATTTTGCTGTTTAAGATGCTGCTTCATTAATATGAAGAGTCTCATTCAATTTTTAGAGATACTGCTCTAGTATCCTTGAAGAGTCTTAGATTCAATTAAGGTATCATTCCCTTGTTCGGAATGTCTTAATTATATCATATAAGATGCTGCTTCGATATGATACAGAGAATCTCATTTTGCTGTTTGAGATGCTGCTTCATCAATATGAAGAGTCTCATTCATTTTTTAGAGATACTGCTCTAGTATCCTTGAAGAGTCTTAGATTCAATTAAGGTATCATTTCCTTGTTCGGAATGTCTTAATTCTATCATATAAGATGCTGCTTCGATATGATACAGAGAATCTCATTTTGTTGTTTGAGATGCTGCTTCATCAATATGAAGAGTCTCATTCAATTTTTAGAGATACTGCTCTAGTATCCTTGAAGAGCCTTAGATTCAATTAAGGTATCATTACCTTGTTCGAAATGTCTTAATTCTATCATATAAGATGTTGCTTCGATATGATACAGAGAATCTAATTTTGCTGTTTGGGATGCTGCTTCATCAATATGAAGAGTCTCATTCAATTTTTAGAGATACTGCTCTAGTATCCTTGAAGAGTCTTAGATTCAATTAAGGTATCATTCTCTTGTTCGAAATATCTTAATTATGTCATATAAGATGTTGCTTCGATATGATACAGAGAATCTCATTTTGTTGTTTGAGATGCTGCTTCATCAATATGAAGAGTCTCATTCATTTTTTAGAGATACTGCTCTAGTATCCTTGAAGAGCCTTAGATTCAATTAAGGTATCATTTCCTTGTTCGGAATGTCTTAATTCTATCATATAAGATGTTGCTTCGATATGATACAGAGAGTCTCATTTTGCTGTTTGAGATGCTGCATCATTAATATGAAGAGTCTCATTCAATTTTTAGAGATACTGCTCTAGTATCCTTGAAGAGTCTTAGATTCAATTAAGGTATCATTCTCTTGTTCGAAATATTTAATTCTATCATATAAGATGCTGCTTCGATATGAAACAGAGAATCTCATTTTGCTGTTTAAGATGCTGCTTCATTAATATGAAGAGTCTCATTCAATTTTTAGAGATACTGCTCTAGTATCCTTGAAGAGTCTTAGATTCAATTAAGGTATCATTCCCTTGTTCGGAATGTCTTAATTATATCATATAAGATGCTGCTTCGATATGAAACAGAGAATCTCATTTTGCTGTTTGAGATGCTGCTTCATCAATATGAAGAGTCTCATTCATTTTTTAGAGATACTGCTCTAGTATCCTTGAAGAGCCTTAGATTCAATTAAGGTATCATTTCCTTGTTCGAAATATCTTAATTCTATCATATAAGATGCTGCTTCGATATGAAACAGAGAATCTCATTTTGCTGTTTAAGATGCTGCTTCATTAATATGAAGAGTCTCATTCAATTTTTAGAGATACTGCTCTAGTATCCTTGAAGAGTCTTAGATTCAATTAAGGTATCATTTTCTTGTTCGAAATATCTTAATTATATCATATAAGATGTTGCTTCGATATGATACAGAGAATCTCATTTTGCTGTTTGAGATGCTGCTTCATCAATATGAAGAGTCTCATTCATTTTTTAGAGATACTGCTCTAGTATCCTTGAAGAGTCTTAGATTCAATTAAGGTATCATTTCCTTGTTCGGAATGTCTTAATTCTATCATATAAGATGCTGCTTCGATATGATACAGAGAATCTCATTTTATTGTTTGAGATGCTGCATCATTAATATGAAGAGTCTCATTCAATTTTGAGAGATACTGCTCTAGTATCCTTGAAGAGCCTTAGATTCAATTAAGGTATCATTCCTTGTTCGAAATGTCTTAATTCTATCATATAAGATGTTGCTTCGATATGATACAGAGAATCTCATTTTGCTGTTTGGGATGCTGCTTCATCAATATGAAGAGTCTCATTCAATTTTTAGAGATACTGTTCTAGTATCCTTGAAGAGTCTTAGATTCAAATAAGGTATCATTCTCTTGTTCGAAATATCTTAATTATATCATATAAGATGTTGCTTCGATATGATACAGAGAATCTCATTTTGCTGTTTGAGATGCTGCTTCATCAATATGAAGAGTCTCATTCATTTTTAGAGATACTGCTCTAGTATCCTTGAAGAGCCTTAGATTCAATTAAGGTATCATTTCCTTGTTCGGAATGTCTTAATTCTATCATATAAGATGTTGCTTCGATATGATACAGAGAATCTCATTTTGCTGTTTGAGATGCTGCATCATTAATATGAAGAGTCTCATTCAATTTTTAGAGATACTGCTCTAGTATCCTTGAAGAGTCTTAGATTCAATTAAGGTATCATTCTCTTGTTCGAAATATTAATTCTATCATATAAGATGCTGCTTCGATATGAAACAGAGAATCTCATTTTGCTGTTTAAGATGCTGCTTCATTAATATGAAGAGTCTCATTCAATTTTTAGAGATACTGCTCTAGTATCCTTGAAGAGTCTTAGATTCAATTAAGGTATCATTCCCTTGTTCGGAATGTCTTAATTATATCATATAAGATGCTGCTTCGATATGATACAGAGAATCTCATTTTGCTGTTTGAGATGCTGCTTCATCAATATGAAGAGTCTCATTCATTTTTAGAGATACTGCTCTAGTATCCTTGAAGAGCCTTAGATTCAATTAAGGTATCATTTCCTTGTTCGAAATATCTTAATTCTATCATATAAGATGCTGCTTCGATATGAAACAGAGAATCTCATTTTGCTGTTTAAGATGCTGCTTCATTAATATGAAGAGTCTCATTCAATTTTTAGAGATACTGCTCTAGTATCCTTGAAGAGTCTTAGATTCAATTAAGGTATCATTTTCTTGTTCGAAATATCTTAATTCTATCATATAAGATGTTGCTTCGATATGATACAGAGAATCTCATTTTGCTGTTTGAGATGCTGCTTCATCAATATGAAGAGTCTCATTCAATTTTTAGAGATACTGCTCTAGTATCCTTGAAGAGTCTTAGATTCAATTAAGGTATCATTCTCTTGTTCGAAATATCTTAATTCTATCATATAAGATGTTGCTTCGATATGATACAGAGAATCTCATTTTGCTGTTTGAGATGCTGCTTCATCAATATGAAGAGTCTCATTCATTTTTTAGAGATACTGCTCTAGTATCCTTGAAGAGCCTTAGATTCAATTAAGGTATCATTTCCTTGTTCGTAATGTCTTAATTCTATCATATAAGATGTTGCTTCGATATGATACAGAGAGTCTCATTTTACTGTTTGAGATGCTGCATCATTAATATGAAGAGTCTCATTCAATTTTTAGAGATACTGCTCTAGTATCCTTGAAGAGTCTTAGATTCAATTAAGGTATCATTCCTTGTTCGAAATATATTAATTCTATCATACAAGATGCTGCTTCGATATGAAACAGAGAATCTCATTTTGCTATTTAAGATGCTGCTTCATTAATATGAAGAGTCTCATTCAATTTTTAGAGATACTGCTCTAGTATCCTTGAACAGTCTTAGATTCAATTAAGGTATCATTCCTTGTTCGGAATGTCTTAATTATATCATATAAGATGCTGCTTCGATATGATACAGAGAATCTCATTTTGCTGTTTGAGATGCTGCTTCATCAATATGAAGAGTCTCATTCATTTTTAGAGATACTGCTCTAGTATCCTTGAAGAGCCTTAGATTCAATTAAGGTATCATTTCCTTGTTCGGAATGTCTTAATTCTATCATATAAGATGCTGCTTCGATATGATACAGAGAATCTCATTTTGCTGTTTGAGATGCTGCATCATTAATATGAAGAGTCTCATTCAATTTTTAGAGATACTGCTCTAGTATCCTTGAAGAGTCTTAGATTCAATTAAGGTATCATTCCTTGTTCGAAATGTCTTAATTCTATCATATAAGATGCTGCTTCGATATGATACAGAGAATCTCATTTTGCTGTTTGAGATGCTGCTTCATCAATATGAAGAGTCTCATTCATTTTTTAGAGATACTGCTCTAGTATCCTTGAAGAGCCTTAGATTCAATTAAGGTATCATTTCCTTGTTCGAATGTCTTAATTCTATCATATAAGATGTTGCTTCGATATGATACAGAGAATCTCATTTTGCTGTTTGAGATGCTGCTTCATTAATATGAAGAGTCTCATTCAATTTTTAGAGATACTGCTCTAGTATCCTTGAAGAGTCTTATATTCAATTAAGGTATCATTCTCTTGTTCGAAATATATTAATTCTATCATATAAGATGCTGCTTCGATATGAAACAGAGAATCTCATTTTGCTGTTTAAGATGCTGCTTCATTAATATGAAGAGTCTCATTCAATTTTTAGAGATACTGCTCTAGTATCCTTGAAGAGTCTTAGATTCAATTAAGGTATCATTTCCTTGTTCGGAATGTCTTAATTATATCATATAAGATGCTGCTTCGATATGATACAGAGAATCTCATTTTGCTGTTTAAGATGCTGCTTCATCAATATGAAGAGTCTCATTCATTTTTTAGAGATACTGCTCTAGTATCCTTGAAGAGTCTTAGATTCAATTAAGGTATCATTTCCTTGTTCGGAATGTCTTAATTCTATCATATAAGATGTTGCTTCGATATGATACAGAGAATCTCATTTTACTGTTTGAGATGCTGCATCATTAATATGAAGAGTCTCATTCAATTTTTAGAGATACTGCTCTAGTATCCTTGAAGAGTCTTAGATTCAATTAAGGTATCATTCTCTTGTTCGAAATATATAATTCTATCATATAAGATGCTGCTTCGATATGAAACAGAGAATCTCATTTTGCTGTTTAAGATGCTGCTTCATTAATATGAAGAGTCTCATTCAATTTTTAGAGATACTGCTCTAGTATCCTTGAAGAGTCTTAGATTCAATTAAGGTATCATTCCCTTGTTCGGAATGTCTTAATTATATCATATAAGATGCTGCTTCGATATGATACAGAGAATCTCATTTTGCTGTTTGAGATGCTGCTTCATCAATATGAAGAGTCTCATTCATTTTTAGAGATACTGCTCTAGTATCCTTGAAGAGTCTTAGATTCAATTAAGGTATCATTTCCTTGTTCGGAATGTCTTAATTCTATCATATAAGATGCTGCTTCGATATGATACAGAGAATCTCATTTTACTGTTTGAGATGCTGCATCATTAATATGAAGAGTCTCATTCAATTTTTAGAGATACTGCTCTAGTATCCTTGAAGAGTCTTAGATTCAATTAAGGTATCATTCCTTGTTCGAAATATTAATTCTATCATATAAGATGCTGCTTCGATATGAAACAGAGAATCTCATTTTGCTGTTTAAGATGCTGCTTCATTAATATGAAGAGTCTCATTCAATTTTTAGAGATACTGCTCTAGTATCCTTGAAGAGTCTTAGATTCAATTAAGGTATCATTCCCTTGTTCGGAATGTCTTAATTATATCATATAAGATGCTGCTTCGATATGATACAGAGAATCTCATTTTGCTGTTTGAGATGCTGCTTCATCAATATGAAGAGTCTCATTCATTTTTAGAGATACTGCTCTAGTATCCTTGAAGAGCCTTAGATTCAATTAAGGTATCATTTCCTTGTTCGGAATGTCTTAATTCTATCATATAAGATGCTGCTTCGATATGATACAGAGAATCTCATTTTGCTGTTTGAGATGCTGCTTCATTAATATGAAGAGTCTCATTCAATTTTTAGAGATACTGCTCTAGTATCCTTGAAGAGTCTTAGATTCAATTAAGGTATCATTCCTTGTTCGGAATGTCTTAATTCAATCATATAAGATGTTGCTTCGATATGATACAGAGAATCTCATTTTGCTGTTTGAGATGCTGCTTCATCAATATGAAGAGTCTCATTCATTTTTTAGAGATACTGCTCTAGTATCCTTGAAGAGCCTTAGATTCAATTAAGGTATCATTTCCTTGTTCGGAATGTCTTAATTCTATCATATAAGATGTTGCTTCGATATGATACAGAGAATCTCATTTTACTGTTTGAGATGCTGCATCATTAATATGAAGAGTCTCATTCAATTTTTAGAGATACTGCTCTAGTATCCTTGAAGAGTCTTAGATTCAATTAAGGTATCATTCTCTTGTTCGAAATATATTAATTCTATCATATAAGATGCTGCTTCGATATGAAACAGAGAATCTCATTTTGCTGTTTAAGATGCTGCTTCATTAATATGAAGAGTCTCATTCAATTTTTAGAGATACTGCTCTAGTATCCTTGAAGAGTCTTAGATTCAATTAAGGTATCATTCCCTTGTTCGGAATGTCTTAATTATATCATATAAGATGCTGCTTCGATATGATACAGAGAATCTCATTTTGCTGTTTGAGATGCTGCTTCATCAATATGAAGAGTCTCATTCATTTTTAGAGATACTGCTCTAGTATCCTTGAAGAGTCTTAGATTCAATTAAGGTATCATTTCCTTGTTCGGAATGTCTTAATTCTATCATATAAGATGCTGCTTCGATATGATACAGAGAATCTCATTTTACTGTTTGAGATGCTGCATCATTAATATGAAGAGTCTCATTCAATTTTTAGAGATACTGCTCTAGTATCCTTGAAGAGCCTTAGATTCAATTAAGGTATCATTACCTTGTTCGAAATGTCTTAATTCTATAATATAAGATGTTGCTTCGATATGATACAGAGAATCTAATTTTGCTGTTTGGGATGCTGCTTCATCAATATGAAGAGTCTCATTCAATTTTTAGAGATACTGTTCTAGTATCCTTGAAGAGTCTTAGATTCAAATAAGGTATCATTCTCTTGTTCGAAATATCTTAATTATATCATATAAGATGTTGCTTCGATATGATACAGAGAATCTCATTTTGTTGTTTGAGATGCTGCTTCATCAATATGAAGAGTCTCATTCATTTTTTAGAGATACTGCTCTAGTATCCTTGAAGAGCCTTAGATTCAATTAAGGTATCATTTCCTTGTTCGGAATGTCTTAATTCTATCATATAAGATGTTGCTTCGATATGATACAGAGAGTCTCATTTTACTGTTTGAGATGCTGCATCATTAATATGAAGAGTCTCATTCAATTTTTAGAGATACTGCTCTAGTATCCTTGAAGAGTCTTAGATTCAATTAAGGTATCATTCTCTTGTTCGAAATATTAAATTCTATCATATAAGATGCTGCTTCGATATGAAACAGAGAATCTCATTTTGCTGTTTAAGATGCTGCTTCATTAATATGAAGAGTCTCATTCAATTTCTAGAGATACTACTCTAGTATCCTTGAAGAGTCTTAGATTCAATTAAGGTATCATTCCTTGTTCGGAATGTCTTAATTATATCATATAAGATGCTGCTTCGATATGATACAGAGAATCTCATTTTGCTGTTTGAGATGCTGCTTCATCAATATGAAGAGTCTCATTCATTTTTTAGAGATACTGCTCTAGTATCCTTGAAGAGCCTTAGATTCAATTAAGGTATCATTTCCTTGTTTGAAATATATTAATTCTATCATATAAGATGCTGCTTCGATATGAAATAGAGAATCTCATTTTGCTGTTTAAGATGCTGCTTCATTAATATGAAGAGTCTCATTCAATTTTTAGAGATACTGCTCTAGTATCCTTGAAGAGTCTTAGATTCAATTAAGGTATCATTTCTTGTTCGAAATATCTTAATTATATCATATAAGATGTTGCTTCGATATGATACAGAGAATCTCATTTTGCTGTTTGAGATGCTGCTTCATCAATATGAAGAGTCTCATTCATTTTTAGAGATACTGCTCTAGTATCCTTGAAGAGTCTTAGATTCAATTAAGGTATCATTTCCTTGTTCGGAATGTCTTAATTCTATCATATAAGATGCTGCTTCGATATGATACAGAGAATCTCATTTTGCTGTTTGAGATGCTGCTTCATTAATATGAAGAGTCTCATTCAATTTTTAGAGATACTGCTCTAGTATCCTTGAAGAGCCTTAGATTCAATTAAGGTATCATTCCTTGTTCGAAATGTCTTAATTCTATCATATAAGATGTTGCTTCGATATGATACAGAGAATCTCATTTTGCTGTTTGGATGCTGCTTCATCAATATGAAGAGTCTCATTCAATTTTTAGAGATACTGCTCTAGTATCCTTGAAGAGTCTTAGATTCAATTAAGGTATCATTCTCTTGTTCGAAATATCTTAATTCTATCATATAAGATGTTGCTTCGATATGATACAGAGAATCTCATTTTGCTGTTTGAGATGCTGCTTCATCAATATGAAGAGTCTCATTCATTTTTTAGAGATACTGCTCTAGTATCCTTGAAGAGCCTTAGATTCAATTAAGGTATCATTTCCTTGTTCGGAATGTCTTAATTCTATCATATAAGATGTTGCTTCGATATGATACAGAGAATCTCATTTTGCTGTTTGAGATGCTGCTTCATTAATATGAAGAGTCTCATTCAATTTTTAGAGATACTGCTCTAGTATCCTTGAAGAGTCTTAGATTCAATTAAGGTATCATTCTCTTGTTCGAAATATTAATTCTATCATATAAGATGCTGCTTCGATATGAAACAGAGAATCTCATTTTGCTGTTTAAGATGCTGCTTCATTAATATGAAGAGTCTCATTCAATTTTTAGAGATACTGCTCTAGTATCCTTGAAGAGTCTTAGATTCAATTAAGGTATCATTCCCTTGTTCGGAATGTCTTAATTATATCATATAAGATGCTGCTTCGATATGAAACAGAGAATCTCATTTTGCTGTTTAAGATGCTGCTTCATCAATATGAAGAGTCTCATTCATTTTTTAGAGATACTGCTCTAGTATCCTTGAAGAGCCTTAGATTCAATTAAGGTATCATTTCCTTGTTCGAAATATCTTAATTCTATCATATAAGATGCTGCTTCGATATGAAACAGAGAATCTCATTTTGCTGTTTAAGATGCTGCTTCATTAATATGAAGAGTCTCATTCAATTTTTAGAGATACTGCTCTAGTATCCTTGAAGAGTCTTAGATTCAATTAAGGTATCATTTCTTGTTCGAAATATCTTAATTCTATCATATAAGATGTTGCTTCGATATGATACAGAGAATCTCATTTTGCTGTTTGAGATGCTGCTTCATCAATATGAAGAGTCTCATTCATTTTTAGAGATACTGCTCTAGTATCCTTGAAGAGCCTTAGATTCAATTAAGGTATCATTTCCTTGTTCGGAATGTCTTAATTCTATCATATAAGATGTTGCTTCGATATGATACAGAGAATCTCATTTTGCTGTTTGAGATGCTGCTTCATCAATATGAAGAGTCTCATTCAATTTTTAGAGATACTGCTCTAGTATCCTTGAAGAGTCTTAGATTCAATTAAGGTATCATTCTCTTGTTCGAAATATCTTAATTCTATCATATAAGATGTTGCTTCGATATGATACAGAGAATCTCATTTTGCTGTTTGAGATGCTGCTTCATCAATATGAAGAGTCTCATTCATTTTTAGAGATACTGCTCTAGTATCCTTGAAGAGCCTTAGATTCAATTAAGGTATCATTTCCTTGTTCGAATGTCTTAATTCTATCATATAAGATGTTGCTTCGATATGATACAGAGAATCTCATTTTGCTGTTTGAGATGCTGCATCATTAATATGAAGAGTCTCATTCAATTTTTAGAGATACTGCTCTAGTATCCTTGAAGAGTCTTAGATTCAATTAAGGTATCATTCCTTGTTCGAAATATCTTAATTCTATCATATAAGATGCTGCTTCGATATGAAACAGAGAATCTCATTTTGCTGTTTAAGATGCTGCTTCATTAATATGAAGAGTCTCATTCAATTTTTAGAGATACTGCTCTAGTATCCTTGAAGAGTCTTAGATTCAATTAAGGTATCATTCCCTTGTTCGGAATGTCTTAATTCTATCATATAAGATGCTGCTTCGATATGATACAGAGAATCTCATTTTGCTGTTTGAGATGCTGCTTCATCAATATGAAGAGTCTCATTCATTTTTAGAGATACTGCTCTAGTATCCTTGAAGAGCCTTAGATTCAATTAAGGTATCATTTCCTTGTTCGGAATGTCTTAATTCTATCATATAAGATGCTGCTTCGATATGATACAGAGAATCTCATTTTGCTGTTTGAGATGCTGCTTCATTAATATGAAGAGTCTCATTCAATTTTTAGAGATACTGCTCTAGTATCCTTGAAGAGTCTTAGATTCAATTAAGGTATCATTCCTTGTTCGAAATGTCTTAATTCTATCATATAAGATGCTGCTTCGATATGATACAGAGAATCTCATTTTGCTGTTTGAGATGCTGCTTCATCAATATGAAGAGTCTCATTCATTTTTTAGAGATACTGCTCTAGTATCCTTGAAGAGCCTTAGATTCAATTAAGGTATCATTTCCTTGTTCGTAATGTCTTAATTCTATCATATAAGATGTTGCTTCGATATGATACAGAGAATCTCATTTTGCTGTTTGAGATGCTGCTTCATTAATATGAAGAGTCTCATTCAATTTTTAGAGATACTGCTCTAGTATCCTTGAAGAGTCTTATATTCAATTAAGGTATCATTCTCTTGTTCGAAATATATTAATTCTATCATATAAGATGCTGCTTCGATATGAAACAGAGAATCTCATTTTGCTGTTTAAGATGCTGCTTCATTAATATGAAGAGTCTCATTCAATTTTTAGAGATACTGCTCTAGTATCCTTGAAGAGTCTTAGATTCAATTAAGGTATCATTCCCTTGTTCGGAATGTCTTAATTATATCATATAAGATGCTGCTTCGATATGATACAGAGAATCTCATTTTGCTGTTTGAGATGCTGCTTCATCAATATGAAGAGTCTCATTCATTTTTTAGAGATACTGCTCTAGTATCCTTGAAGAGTCTTAGATTCAATTAAGGTATCATTTCCTTGTTCGGAATGTCTTAATTCTATCATATAAGATGTTGCTTCGATATGATACAGAGAATCTCATTTTGCTGTTTGAGATGCTGCATCATTAATATGAAGAGTCTCATTCAATTTTTAGAGATACTGCTCTAGTATCCTTGAAGAGTCTTAGATTCAATTAAGGTATCATCTCTTGTTCGAAATATATTAATTCTATCATATAAGATGCTGCTTCGATATGAAACAGAGAATCTCATTTTGCTGTTTAAGATGCTGCTTCATTAATATGAAGAGTCTCATTCAATTTTTAGAGATACTGCTCTAGTATCCTTGAAGAGTCTTAGATTCAATTAAGGTATCATTCCCTTGTTCGGAATGTCTTAATTCTATCATATAAGATGCTGCTTCGATATGATACAGAGAATCTCATTTTGCTGTTTGAGATGCTGCTTCATCAATATGAAGAGTCTCATTCAATTTTTAGAGATACTGCTCTAGTATCCTTGAAGAGCCTTAGATTCAATTAAGGTATCATTCCTTGTTCGAAATGTCTTAATTCTATCATATAAGATGCTGCTTCGATATGATACAGAGAATCTCATTTTGCTGTTTAGATGCTGCTTCATCAATATGAAGAGTCTCATTCAATTTTTAGAGATACTGCTCTAGTATCCTTGAAGAGTCTTAGATTCAATTAAGGTATCATTCTCTTGTTCGAAATATATTAATTCTATCATATAAGATGCTGCTTCGATATGAAACAGAGAATCTCATTTTGCTGTTTAAGATGCTGCTTCATTAATATGAAGAGTCTCATTCAATTTTTAGAGATACTGCTCTAGTATCCTTGAAGAGTCTTAGATTCAATTAAGGTATCATTCCTTGTTCGGAATGTCTTAATTATATCATATAAGATGCTGCTTCGATATGATACAGAGAATCTCATTTTGCTGTTTGAGATGCTGCTTCATCAATATGAAGAGTCTCATTCATTTTTTAGAGATACTGCTCTAGTATCCTTGAAGAGCCTTAGATTCAATTAAGGTATCATTTCCTTGTTCGAAATATCTTAATTCTATCATATAAGATGCTGCTTCGATATGAAACAGAGAATCTCATTTTGCTGTTTAAGATGCTGCTTCATTAATATGAAGAGTCTCATTCAATTTTTAGAGATACTGCTCTAGTATCCTTGAAGAGTCTTAGATTCAATTAAGGTATCATTTTCTTGTTCGAAATATCTTAATTATATCATATAAGATGTTGCTTCGATATGATACAGAGAATCTCATTTTGCTGTTTGAGATGCTGCTTCATCAATATGAAGAGTCTCATTCATTTTTTAGAGATACTGCTCTAGTATCCTTGAAGAGCCTTAGATTCAATTAAGGTATCATTTCCTTGTTCGGAATGTCTTAATTCTATCATATAAGATGTTGCTTCGATATGATACAGAGAATCTCATTTTGCTGTTTGGGATGCTGCTTCATCAATATGAAGAGTCTCATTCAATTTTTAGAGATACTGTTCTAGTATCCTTGAAGAGTCTTAGATTCAAATAAGGTATCATTCTCTTGTTCGAAATATCTTAATTCTATCATATAAGATGTTGCTTCGATATGATACAGAGAGTCTCATTTTACTGTTTGAGATGCTGCATCATTAATATGAAGAGTCTCATTCAATTTTTAGAGATACTGCTCTAGTATCCTTGAAGAGTCTTAGATTCAATTAAGGTATCATTCCTTGTTCGAATATATAAATTCTATCATATAAGATGCTGCTTCGATATGAAACAGAGAATCTCATTTTGCTGTTTAAGATGCTGCTTCAATAATATGAAGAGTCTCATTCAATTTTTAGAGATACTGCTCTAGTATCCTTGAAGAGTCTTAGATTCAATTAAGGTATCATTCCCTTGTTCGGAATGTCTTAATTATATCATATAAGATGCTGCTTCGATATGATACAGAGAATCTCATTTTGCTGTTTGAGATGCTGCTTCATCAATATGAAGAGTCTCATTCATTTTTTAGAGATACTGCTCTAGTATCCTTGAAGAGCCTTAGATTCAATTAAGGTATCATTTCCTTGTTCGGAATGTCTTAATTCTATCATATAAGATGCTGCTTCGATATGATACAGAGAATCTCATTTTATTGTTTGAGATGCTGCATCATTAATATGAAGAGTCTCATTCAATTTTTAGAGATACTGCTCTAGTATCCTTGAAGAGCCTTAGATTCAATTAAGGTATCATTCCTTGTTCGAAATGTCTTAATTCTATAATATAAGATGTTGCTTCGATATGATACAGAGAATCTCATTTTGCTGTTTGGGATGCTGCTTCATCAATATGAAGAGTCTCATTCAATTTTTAGAGATACTGCTCTAGTATCCTTGAAGAGTCTTAGATTCAATTAAGGTATCATTCTCTTGTTCGAAATATCTTAATTATATCATATAAGATGTTGCTTCGATATGATACAGAGAATCTCATTTTGCTGTTTGAGATGCTGCTTCATCAATATGAAGAGTCTCATTCATTTTTAGAGATACTGCTCTAGTATCCTTGAAGAGCCTTAGATTCAATTAAGGTATCATTTCCTTGTTCGGAATGTCTTAATTCTATCATATAAGATGTTGCTTCGATATGATACAGAGAATCTCATTTTGCTGTTTGAGATGCTGCATCATTAATATGAAGAGTCTCATTCAATTTTTAGAGATACTGCTCTAGTATCCTTGAAGAGTCTTATATTCAATTAAGGTATCATTCTCTTGTTCGAAATATATAAATTCTATCATATAAGATGCTGCTTCGATATGAAACAGAGAATCTCATTTTGCTGTTTAAGATGCTGCTTCATTAATATGAAGAGTCTCATTCAATTTTTAGAGATACTGCTCTAGTATCCTTGAAGAGTCTTAGATTCAATTAAGGTATCATTCCCTTGTTCGGAATGTCTTAATTATATCATATAAGATGCTGCTTCGATATGATACAGAGAATCTCATTTTGCTGTTTGAGATGCTGCTTCATCAATATGAAGAGTCTCATTCATTTTTTAGAGATACTGCTCTAGTATCCTTGAAGAGTCTTAGATTCAATTAAGGTATCATTTCCTTGTTCGAAATGTCTTAATTCTATCATATAAGATGTTGCTTCGATATGATACAGAGAATCTCATTTTACTGTTTGAGATGCTGCATCATTAATATGAAGAGTCTCATTCAATTTTTAGAGATACTGCTCTAGTATCCTTGAAGAGCCTTAGATTCAATTAAGGTATCATTTCCTTGTTCGAAATGTCTTAATTCTATCATATAAGATGTTGCTTCGATATGATACAGAGAATCTCATTTTGCTGTTTGAGATGCTGCTTCATCAATATGAAGAGTCTCATTCAATTTTTAGAGATACTGCTCTAGTATCCTTGAAGAGTCTTAGATTCAATTAAGGTATCATTCTCTTGTTCGAAATATCTTAATTCTATCATATAAGATGCTGCTTCGATATGATACAGAGAATCTCATTTTGCTGTTTGGGATGCTGCTTCATCAATATGAAGAGTCTCATTCAATTTTTAGAGATACTGCTCTAGTATCCTTGAAGAGTCTTAGATTCAAATAAGGTATCATTTTCTTGTTCGAAATGTCTTAATTCTATCATATAAGATGCTGCTTCGATATGAAACAGAGAATCTCATTTTGCTGTTTGGGATGCTGCTTCATCAATATGAAGAGTCTCATTCAATTTTTAGAGATACTGCTCTAGTATCCTTGAAGAGTCTTAGATTCAAATAAGGTATCATTTTCTTGTTCGAAATATATTAATTCTATCATATAAGATGCTGCTTCGAAATGAAATAGAGAATCTCATTCTGCTGTTTAAGATGCTGCTTCATTAATATGAAGAGTCTCATTCAATTTTTAGAGATACTGCTCTAGTATCCTTGAAGAGTCTTAGATTCAATTAAGGTATCATTTCTTGTTCGAAATATCTTAATTATATCATATAAGATGTTGCTTCGATATGATACAGAGAATCTCATTTTGCTGTTTGAGATGCTGCTTCATCAATATGAAGAGTCTCATTCATTTTTTAGAGATACTGCTCTAGTATCCTTGAAGAGCCTTAGATTCAATTAAGGTATCATTTCCTTGTTCGGAATGTCTTAATTCTATCATATAAGATGTTGCTTCGATATGATACAGAGAATCTCATTTTGCTGTTTGAGATGCTGCTTCATCAATATGAAGAGTCTCATTCAATTTTTAGAGATACTGCTCTAGTATCCTTGAAGAGTCTTAGATTCAAATAAGGTATCATTCTCTTGTTCGAAATATCTTAATTCTATCATATAAGATGTTGCTTCGATATGATACAGAGAATCTCATTTTGCTGTTTGAGATGCTGCTTCATTAATATGAAGAGTCTCATTCAATTTTTAGAGATACTGCTCTAGTATCCTTGAAGAGTCTTAGATTCAATTAAGGTATCATTCTTGTTCGAAATATATAATTCTATCATATAAGATGCTGCTTCGATATGAAACAGAGAATCTCATTTTGCTGTTTAAGATGCTGCTTCAATAATATGAAGAGTCTCATTCAATTTTTAGAGATACTGCTCTAGTATCCTTGAAGAGTCTTATATTCAATTAAGGTATCATTCCCTTGTTCGGAATGTCTTAATTATATCATATAAGATGCTGCTTCGATATGATACAGAGAATCTCATTTTGCTGTTTGAGATGCTGCTTCATCAATATGAAGAGTCTCATTCATTTTTTAGAGATACTGCTCTAGTATCCTTGAAGAGCCTTAGATTCAATTAAGGTATCATTTCCTTGTTCGGAATATATTAATTCTATCATATAAGATGCTGCTTCGATATGAAATAGAGAATCTCATTTTGCTGTTTAAGATGCTGCTTCATTAATATGAAGAGTCTCATTCAATTTTTAGAGATACTGCTCTAGTATCCTTGAAGAGTCTTAGATTCAATTAAGATATCATTCACTTGTTCGAATTATATAAATTCTATCATATAAGATGTTGCTTCGATATGATACAGAGAATCTCATTTTGCTGTTTGAGATGCTGCTTCATCAATATGAAGAGTCTCATTCATTTTTTAGAGATACTGCTCTAGTATCCTTGAAGAGCCTTAGATTCAATTAAGGTATCATTTCCTTGTTCGGAATGTCTTAATTCTATAATATAAGATGTTGCTTCGATATGATACAGAGAATCTCATTTTGCTGTTTGGGATGCTGCTTCATCAATATGAAGAGTCTCATTCAATTTTTAGAGATACTGTTCTAGTATCCTTGAAGAGTCTTAGATTCAAATAAGGTATCATTCTCTTGTTCGAAATATCTTAATTCTATCATATAAGATGTTGCTTCGATATGATACAGAGAGTCTCATTTTACTGTTTGAGATGCTGCATCATTAATATGAAGAGTCTCATTCAATTTTTAGAGATACTGCTCTAGTATCCTTGAAGAGTCTTAGATTCAATTAAGGTATCATTCCTTGTTCGAATATATTAATTCTATCATATAAGATGCTGCTTCGATATGAAACAGAGAATCTCATTTTGCTGTTTAAGATGCTGCTTCAATAATATGAAGAGTCTCATTCAATTTTTAGAGATACTGCTCTAGTATCCTTGAAGAGTCTTAGATTCAATTAAGGTATCATTCCCTTGTTCGGAATGTCTTAATTATATCATATAAGATGCTGCTTCGATATGATACAGAGAATCTCATTTTGCTGTTTGAGATGCTGCTTCATCAATATGAAGAGTCTCATTCATTTTTTAGAGATACTGCTCTAGTATCCTTGAAGAGCCTTAGATTCAATTAAGGTATCATTTCCTTGTTCGGAATATATTAATTCTATCATATAAGATGCTGCTTCGAAATGAAATAGAGAATCTCATTCTGCTGTTTAAGATGCTGCTTCATTAATATGAAGAGTCTCATTCAATTTTTAGAGATACTGCTCTAGTATCCTTGAAGAGTCTTAGATTCAATTAAGGTATCATTCACTTGTTCGAATTATTTAAATTCTATCATATAAGATGTTGCTTCGATATGATACAGAGAATCTCATTTTGCTGTTTGAGATGCTGCTTCATCAATATGAAGAGTCTCATTCATTTTTTAGAGATACTGCTCTAGTATCCTTGAAGAGCCTTAGATTCAATTAAGGTATCATTTCCTTGTTCGGAATGTCTTAATTCTATCATATAAGATGTTGCTTCGATATGATACAGAGAATCTCATTTTGCTGTTTGGGATGCTGCTTCATCAATATGAAGAGTCTCATTCAATTTTTAGAGATACTGTTCTAGTATCCTTGAAGAGTCTTAGATTCAATTAAGGTATCATTCTCTTGTTCGAAATATATTAATTCTATCATATAAGATGCTGCTTCGATATGAAATAGAGAATCTCATTCTGCTGTTTAAGATGCTGCTTCATCAATATGAAGAGTCTCATTCAATTTTTAGAGATACTGCTCTAGTATCCTTGAAGAGTCTTAGATTCAAATAAGGTATCATTTTCTTGTTCGAAATATATTAATTCTATCATATAAGATGCTGCTTCGATATGAAACAGAGAATCTCATTTTGCTGTTTAAGATGCTGCTTCATTAATATGAAGAGTCTCATTCAATTTTTAGAGATACTGCTCTAGTATCCTTGAAGAGTCTTAGATTCAATTAAGGTATCATTTCTTGTTCGAAATATCTTAATTATATCGTATAAGATGCTGCTTCGATATGAAACAGAGAATCTCATTTTGCTGTTTAAGATGCTGCTTCATTAATATGAAGAGTCTCATTCAATTTTTAGAGATACTGCTCTAGTATCCTTGAAGAGTCTTAGATTCAAATAAGGTATCATTTTCTTGTTCGAAATATATTAATTCTATCATATAAGATGCTGCTTCGATATGAAACAGAGAATCTCATTCTGCTGTTTAAGATGCTGCTTCATTAATATGAAGAGTCTCATTCAATTTTTAGAGATACTGCTCTAGTATCCTTGAAGAGTCTTAGATTCAAATAAGGTATCATTTTCTTGTTCGAAATATCTTAATTATATCATATAAGATGTTGCTTCGATATGATACAGAGAATCTCATTTTGCTGTTTGAGATGCTGCTTCATCAATATGAAGAGTCTCATTCATTTTTTAGAGATACTGCTCTAGTATCCTTGAAGAGCCTTAGATTCAATTAAGGTATCATTTCCTTGTTCGGAATGTCTTAATTCTATAATATAAGATGTTGCTCCGATATGATACAGAGAATCTCATTTTGCTGTTTGGGATGCTGCTTCATCAATATGAAGAGTCTCATTCAATTTTTAGAGATACTGTTCTAGTATCCTTGAAGAGTCTTAGATTCAAATAAGGTATCATTCTCTTGTTCGAAATATCTTAATTCTATCATATAAGATGTTGCTTCGATATGATACAGAGAATCTCATTTTGCTGTTTGAGATGCTGCTTCATTAATATGAAGAGTCTCATTCAATTTTTAGAGATACTGCTCTAGTATCCTTGAAGAGTCTTAGATTCAATTAAGGTATCATTCCTTGTTCGAATATATAATTCTATCATATAAGATGCTGCTTCGATATGAAACAGAGAATCTCATTTTGCTGTTTAAGATGCTGCTTCATAATATGAAGAGTCTCATTCAATTTTTAGAGATACTGCTCTAGTATCCTTGAAGAGTCTTAGATTCAATTAAGGTATCATTCCTTGTTCGGAATGTCTTAATTATATCATATAAGATGCTGCTTCGATATGAAACAGAGAATCTCATTTTGCTGTTTGGGATGCTGCTTCATCAATATGAAGAGTCTCATTCATTTTTTAGAGATACTGCTCTAGTATCCTTGAAGAGCCTTAGATTCAATTAAGGTATCATTTCCTTGTTCGAAATATATTAATTCTATCATATAAGATGCTGCTTCGATATGAAATAGAGAATCTCATTCTGCTGTTTAAGATGCTGCTTCATTAATATGAAGAGTCTCATTCAATTTTTAGAGATACTGCTCTAGTATCCTTGAAGAGTCTTAGATTCAAATAAGGTATCATTTCTTGTTCGAAATATCTTAATTCTATCATATAAGATGCTGCTTCGATATGAAACAGAGAATCTCATTTTGCTGTTTAAGATGCTGCTTCATTAATATGAAGAGTCTCATTCAATTTTTAGAGATACTGCTCTAGTATCCTTGAAGAGTCTTAGATTCAAATAAGGTATCATTTTCTTGTTCGAAATATATTAATTCTATCATATAAGATGCTGCTTCGATATGAAATAGAGAATCTCATTCTGCTGTTTAAGATGCTGCTTCATTAATATGAAGAGTCTCATTCAATTTTTAGAGATACTGCTCTAGTATCCTTGAAGAGTCTTAGATTCAAATAAGGTATCATTTTCTTGTTCGAAATATCTTAATTATATCATATAAGATGTTGCTTCGATATGATACAGAGAATCTCATTTTGCTGTTTGAGATGCTGCTTCATCAATATGAAGAGTCTCATTCATTTTTTAGAGATACTGCTCTAGTATCCTTGAAGAGCCTTAGATTCAATTAAGGTATCATTTCCTTGTTCGGAATGTCTTAATTCTATAATATAAGATGTTGCTCCGATATGATACAGAGAATCTCATTTTGTTGTTTGGGATGCTGCTTCATCAATATGAAGAGTCTCATTCAATTTTTAGAGATACTGTTCTAGTATCCTTGAAGAGTCTTAGATTCAAATAAGGTATCATTCTCTTGTTCGAAATATCTTAATTCTATCATATAAGATGTTGCTTCGATATGATACAGAGAGTCTCATTTTACTGTTTGAGATGCTGCATCATTAATATGAAGAGTCTCATTCAATTTTTAGAGATACTGCTCTAGTATCCTTGAAGAGTCTTATATTCAATTAAGGTATCATTCACTTGTTCGAATTATATAAATTCTATCATATAAGATGCTGCTTCGATATGAAACAGAGAATCTCATTTTGCTGTTTAAGACGCTGCTTCAATAATATGAAGAGTCTCATTCAATTTTTAGAGATACTGCTCTAGTATCCTTGAAGAGTCTTAGATTCAATTAAGGTATCATCCCTTGTTCGGAATGTCTTAATTATATCGTATAAGATGCTACTTCGATATGAAACAGAGAATCTCATTTTGCTGTTTGGGATGCTGCTTCATCAATATGAAGAGTCTCATTCATTTTTTAGAGATACTGCTCTAGTATCCTTGAAGAGCCTTAGATTCAATTAAGGTATCATTTCCTTGTTCGAAATATATTAATTCTATCATATAAGATGCTGCTTCGAAATGAAATAGAGAATCTCATTCTGCTGTTTAAGATGCTGCTTCATTAATATGAAGAGTCTCATTCAATTTTTAGAGATACTGCTCTAGTATCCTTGAAGAGTCTTAGATTCAAATAAGGTATCATTTTCTTGTTCGAAATATATTAATTCTATCATATAAGATGCTGCTTCGAAATGAAATAGAGAATCTCATTCTGCTGTTTAAGATGCTGCTTCATTAATATGAAGAGTCTCATTCAATTTTTAGAGATACTGCTCTAGTATCCTTGAAGAGTCTTAGATTCAATTAAGGTATCATTTTCTTGTTCGAAATATATTAATTCTATCATATAAGATGCTGCTTCGATATGAAACAGAGAATCTCATTTTGCTGTTTGAGATGCTGCTTCATTAATATGAAGAGTCTCATTCAATTTTTAGAGATACTGCTCTAGTATCCTTGAAGAGTCTTAGATTCAATTAAGGTATCATTTTCTTGTTCGAAATATCTTAATTCTATCATATAAGATGCTGCTTCGAAATGAAATAGAGAATCTCATTCTGCTGTTTAAGATGCTGCTTCATTAATATGAAGAGTCTCATTCAATTTTTAGAGATACTGCTCTAGTATCCTTGAAGAGTCTTAGATTCAAATAAGGTATCATTTTCTTGTTCGAAATATCTTAATTATATCATATAAGATGTTGCTTCGATATGATACAGAGAATCTCATTTTGCTGTTTGAGATGCTGCTTCATCAATATGAAGAGTCTCATTCATTTTTAGAGATACTGCTCTAGTATCCTTGAAGAGCCTTAGATTCAATTAAGGTATCATTTCCTTGTTCGGAATGTCTTAATTCTATAATATAAGATGTTGCTTCGATATGATACAGAGAATCTCATTTTGTTGTTTGGGATGCTGCTTCATCAATATGAAGAGTCTCATTCAATTTTTAGAGATACTGTTCTAGTATCCTTGAAGAGTCTTAGATTCAAATAAGGTATCATTCTCTTGTTCGAAATATCTTAATTCTATCATATAAGATGTTGCTTCGATATGATACAGAGAGTCTCATTTTACTGTTTGAGATGCTGCTTCATTAATATGAAGAGTCTCATTCAATTTTTAGAGATACTGCTCTAGTATCCTTGAAGAGTCTTATATTCAATTAAGGTATCATTCACTTGTTCGAATTATATAAATTCTATCATATAAGATGCTGCTTCGATATGAAATAGAGAATCTCATTTTGCTGTTTAAGATGCTGCTTCAATAATATGAAGAGTCTCATTCAATTTTTAGAGATACTGCTCTAGTATCCTTGAAGAGTCTTATATTCAATTAAGGTATCATTCCCTTGTTCGGAATGTCTTAATTATATCATATAAGATGCTGCTTCGATATGATACAGAGAATCTCATTTTGCTGTTTGAGATGATGCTTCATCAATATGAAGAGTCTCATTCATTTTTTAGAGATACTGCTCTAGTATCCTTGAAGAGCCTTAGATTCAATTAAGGTATCATTTCCTTGTTCGAATATATTAATTCTATCATATAAGATGCTGCTTCGATATGAAATAGAGAATCTCATTTTGCTGTTTAAGATGCTGCTTCATTAATATGAAGAGTCTCATTCAATTTTTAGAGATACTGCTCTAGTATCCTTGAAGAGTCTTAGATTCAAATAAGGTATCATTTTCTTGTTCGAAATATCTTAATTCTATCATATAAGATGCTGCTTCGATATGAAACAGAGAATCTCATTTTGCTGTTTAAGATGCTGCTTCATTAATATGAAGAGTCTCATTCAATTTTTAGAGATACTGCTCTAGTATCCTTGAAGAGTCTTAGATTCAATTAAGGTATCATTTTCTTGTTCGAAATATCTTAATTCTATCATATAAGATGTTGCTCCGATATGATACAGAGAATCTCATTTTGCTGTTTGGGATGCTGCTTCATCAATATGAAGAGTCTCATTCAATTTTTAGAGATACTGTTCTAGTATCCTTGAAGAGTCTTAGATTCAAATAAGGTATCATTTTCTTGTTCGAAATATCTTAATTCTATCATATAAGATGTTGCTTCGATATGATACAGAGAATCTCATTTTGCTGTTTGAGATGCTGCTTCATCAATATGAAGAGTCTCATTCATTTTTTAGAGATACTGCTCTAGTATCCTTGAAGAGCCTTAGATTCAATTAAGGTATCATTCCTTGTTCGGAATGTCTTAATTCTATCATATAAGATGTTGCTTCGATATGATACAGAGAATCTCATTTTGCTGTTTGAGATGCTGCTTCATCAATATGAAGAGTCTCATTCAATTTTTAGAGATACTGCTCTAGTATCCTTGAAGAGTCTTAGATTCAAATAAGGTATCATTCTCTTGTTCGAAATATCTTAATTCTATCATATAAGATGTTGCTTCGATATGATACAGAGAGTCTCATTTTACTGTTTGAGATGCTGCATCATTAATATGAAGAGTCTCATTCAATTTTTAGAGATACTGCTCTAGTATCCTTGAAGAGTCTTAGATTCAATTAAGGTATCATTCCTTGTTCGAATTATATAATTCTATCATATAAGATGCTGCTTCGATATGAAACAGAGAATCTCATTTTGCTGTTTAAGATGCTGCTTCATAATATGAAGAGTCTCATTCAATTTTTAGAGATACTGCTCTAGTATCCTTGAAGAGTCTTAGATTCAATTAAGGTATCATTCCCTTGTTCGGAATGTCTTAATTATATCATATAAGATGCTGCTTCGATATGATACAGAGAATCTCATTTTGCTGTTTGAGATGCTGCTTCATCAATATGAAGAGTCTCATTCATTTTTTAGAGATACTGCTCTAGTATCCTTGAAGAGCCTTAGATTCAATTAAGGTATCATTTCCTTGTTCGGAATATATTAATTCTATCATATAAGATGCTGCTTCGATATGAAACAGAGAATCTCATTTTGCTGTTTGAGATGCTGCTTCATTAATATGAAGAGTCTCATTCAATTTTTAGAGATACTGCTCTAGTATCCTTGAAGAGTCTTAGATTCAATTAAGGTATCATTTTCTTGTTCGAAATATATTAATTCTATCATATAAGATGCTGCTTCGATATGAAACAGAGAATCTCATTTTGCTGTTTAAGATGCTGCTTCATTAATATGAAGAGTCTCATTCAATTTTTAGAGATACTGCTCTAGTATCCTTGAAGAGTCTTAGATTCAAATAAGGTATCATTTTCTTGTTCGAAATATCTTAATTATATCATATAAGATGTTGCTTCGATATGATACAGAGAATCTCATTTTGCTGTTTGAGATGCTGCTTCATCAATATGAAGAGTCTCATTCAATTTTTAGAGATACTGCTCTAGTATCCTTGAAGAGCCTTAGATTCAATTAAGGTATCATTTCCTTGTTCGGAATGTCTTAATTCTATCATATAAGATGTTGCTTCGATATGATACAGAGAATCTCATTTTGCTGTTTGAGATGCTGCTTCATCAATATGAAGAGTCTCATTCAATTTTTAGAGATACTGCTCTAGTATCCTTGAAGAGTCTTAGATTCAATTAAGGTATCATTCTCTTGTTCGAAATATCTTAATTCTATCATATAAGATGTTGCTTCGATATGATACAGAGAACTCATTTTGCTGTTTGAGATGCTGCTTCATTAATATGAAGAGTCTCATTCAATTTTTAGAGATACTGCTCTAGTATCCTTGAAGAGTCTTAGATTCAATTAAGGTATCATTCCTTGTTCGAATATATTAATTCTATCATATAAGATGCTGCTTCGATATGAAACAGAGAATCTCATTTTGCTGTTTAAGATGCTGCTTCATAATATGAAGAGTCTCATTCAATTTTTAGAGATACTGCTCTAGTATCCTTGAAGAGTCTTAGATTCAATTAAGGTATCATTCCTTGTTCGGAATGTCTTAATTATATCATATAAGATGCTGCTTCGATATGAAACAGAGAATCTCATTTTGCTGTTTGAGATGCTGCTTCATCAATATGAAGAGTCTCATTCATTTTTAGAGATACTGCTCTAGTATCCTTGAAGAGCCTTAGATTCAATTAAGGTATCATTTCCTTGTTCGAAATATCTTAATTCTATCATATAAGATGCTGCTTCGATATGAAATAGAGAATCTCATTTTGCTGTTTAAGATGCTGCTTCATTAATATGAAGAGTCTCATTCAATTTTTAGAGATACTGCTCTAGTATCCTTGAAGAGTCTTAGATTCAATTAAGGTATCATTTTCTTGTTCGAAATATCTTAATTCTATCATATAAGATGCTGCTTCGATATGAAACAGAGAATCTCATTTTGCTGTTTAAGATGCTGCTTCATTAATATGAAGAGTCTCATTCAATTTTTAGAGATACTGCTCTAGTATCCTTGAAGAGTCTTAGATTCAATTAAGGTATCATTTCTTGTTCGAAATATCTTAATTCTATCATATAAGATGCTGCTTCGATATGAAACAGAGAATCTCATTTTGCTGTTTAAGATGCTGCTTCATTAATATGAAGAGTCTCATTCAATTTTTAGAGATACTGCTCTAGTATCCTTGAAGAGTCTTAGATTCAATTAAGGTATCATTTTCTTGTTCGAAATATCTTAATTATATCATATAAGATGTTGCTTCGATATGATACAGAGAATCTCATTTTGCTGTTTGAGATGCTGCTTCATCAATATGAAGAGTCTCATTCATTTTTAGAGATACTGCTCTAGTATCCTTGAAGAGCCTTAGATTCAATTAAGGTATCATTTCCTTGTTCGGAATGTCTTAATTCTATCATATAAGATGTTGCTTCGATATGATACAGAGAATCTCATTTTGCTGTTTGAGATGCTGCTTCATCAATATGAAGAGTCTCATTCAATTTTTAGAGATACTGCTCTAGTATCCTTGAAGAGTCTTAGATTCAATTAAGGTATCATTCTCTTGTTCGAAATATCTTAATTCTATCATATAAGATGTTGCTTCGATATGATACAGAGAATCTCATTTTGCTGTTTGAGATGCTGCTTCATTAATATGAAGAGTCTCATTCAATTTTTAGAGATACTGCTCTAGTATCCTTGAAGAGTCTTAGATTCAATTAAGGTATCATTCCTTGTTCGAATATATTAATTCTATCATATAAGATGCTGCTTCGATATGAAACAGAGAATCTCATTTTGCTGTTTAAGATGCTGCTTCATAATATGAAGAGTCTCATTCAATTTTTAGAGATACTGCTCTAGTATCCTTGAAGAGTCTTAGATTCAATTAAGGTATCATTCCCTTGTTCGGAATGTCTTAATTATATCATATAAGATGCTGCTTCGATATGAAACAGAGAATCTCATTTTGCTGTTTGAGATGCTGCTTCATCAATATGAAGAGTCTCATTCAATTTTTAGAGATACTGCTCTAGTATCCTTGAAGAGTCTTAGATTCAATTAAGGTATCATTCCCTTGTTCGGAATGTCTTAATTCTATCATATAAGATGCTGCTTCGATATGATACAGAGAATCTCATTTTGCTGTTTGAGATGCTGCTTCATCAATATGAAGAGTCTCATTCATTTTTAGAGATACTGCTCTAGTATCCTTGAAGAGCCTTAGATTCAATTAAGGTATCATTTCCTTGTTCGGAATATCTTAATTCTATCATATAAGATGCTGCTTCGATATGAAACAGAGAATCTCATTTTGCTGTTTAAGATGCTGCTTCATTAATATGAAGAGTCTCATTCAATTTTTAGAGATACTGCTCTAGTATCCTTGAAGAGTCTTAGATTCAATTAAGGTATCATTCCTTGTTCGAATTCTTAATTCTATCATATAAGATGTTGCTTCGATATGATACAGAGAATCTCATTTTGCTGTTTGAGATGCTGCTTCATCAATATGAAGAGTCTCATTCATTTTTTAGAGATACTGCTCTAGTATCCTTGAAGAGCCTTAGATTCAATTAAGGTATCATTTCCTTGTTCGGAATGTCTTAATTCTATCATATAAGATGTTGCTTCGATATGTTACAGAGAATCTCATTTTGTTGTTTGGGATGCTGCTTCATCAATATGAAGAGTCTCATTCAATTTTTAGAGATACTGCTCTAGTATCCTTGAAGAGTCTTAGATTCAATTAAGGTATCATTCTCTTGTTCGAAATATCTTAATTCTATCATATAAGATGTTGCTTCGATATGATACAGAGAATCTCATTTTGCTGTTTGAGATGCTGCATCATTAATATGAAGAGTCTCATTCAATTTTTAGAGATACTGCTCTAGTATCCTTGAAGAGTCTTAGATTCAATTAAGGTATCATTCCTTGTTCGAATATCTTAATTCTATCATATAAGATGCTGCTTCGATATGAAACAGAGAATCTCATTTTGCTGTTTAAGATGCTGCTTCATAATATGAAGAGTCTCATTCAATTTTTAGAGATACTGCTCTAGTATCCTTGAAGAGTCTTAGATTCAATTAAGGTATCATTCCTTGTTCGGAATGTCTTAATTCTATCATATAAGATGCTGCTTCGATATGATACAGAGAATCTCATTTTGCTGTTTGAGATGCTGCTTCATCAATATGAAGAGTCTCATTCATTTTTAGAGATACTGCTCTAGTATCCTTGAAGAGCCTTAGATTCAATTAAGGTATCATTTCCTTGTTCGAAATATCTTAATTCTATCATATAAGATGCTGCTTCGATATGAAACAGAGAATCTCATTTTGCTGTTTAAGATGCTGCTTCATTAATATGAAGAGTCTCATTCAATTTTTAGAGATACTGCTCTAGTATCCTTGAAGAGTCTTAGATTCAATTAAGGTATCATTTTCTTGTTCGAAATATCTTAATTCTATCATATAAGATGCTGCTTCGATATGAAACAGAGAATCTCATTTTGCTGTTTGAGATGCTGCTTCATTAATATGAAGAGTCTCATTCAATTTTTAGAGATACTGCTCTAGTATCCTTGAAGAGTCTTAGATTCAATTAAGGTATCATTTCCTTGTTCGAAATATCTTAATTCTATCATATAAGATGCTGCTTCGATATGAAACAGAGAATCTCATTTTGCTGTTTGAGATGCTGCTTCATTAATATGAAGAGTCTCATTCAATTTTTAGAGATACTGCTCTAGTATCCTTGAAGAGTCTTAGATTCAATTAAGGTATCATTTCTTGTTCGAAATATCTTAATTCTATCATATAAGATGTTGCTTCGATATGATACAGAGAATCTCATTTTGCTGTTTGAGATGCTGCTTCATCAATATGAAGAGTCTCATTCATTTTTTAGAGATACTGCTCTAGTATCCTTGAAGAGCCTTAGATTCAATTAAGGTATCATTTCCTTGTTCGGAATGTCTTAATTCTATAATATAAGATGTTGCTCCGATATGTTACAGAGAATCTCATTTTGTTGTTTGGGATGCTGCTTCATCAATATGAAGAGTCTCATTCAATTTTTAGAGATACTGTTCTAGTATCCTTGAAGAGTCTTAGATTCAAATAAGGTATCATTCTCTTGTTCGAAATATCTTAATTCTATCATATAAGATGTTGCTTCGATATGATACAGAGAGTCTCATTTTACTGTTTGAGATGCTGCATCATTAATATGAAGAGTCTCATTCAATTTTTAGAGATACTGCTCTAGTATCCTTGAAGAGTCTTAGATTCAATTAAGGTATCATTCCTTGTTCGAATATATTAATTCTATCATATAAGATGCTGCTTCGATATGAAACAGAGAATCTCATTTTGCTGTTTAAGATGCTGCTTCAATAATATGAAGAGTCTCATTCAATTTTTAGAGATACTGCTCTAGTATCCTTGAAGAGTCTTATATTCAATTAAGGTATCATTCCCTTGTTCGGAATGTCTTAATTATATCATATAAGATGCTGCTTCGATATGATACAGAGAATCTCATTTTGCTGTTTGAGATGCTGCTTCATCAATATGAAGAGTCTCATTCATTTTTTAGAGATACTGCTCTAGTATCCTTGAAGAGCCTTAGATTCAATTAAGGTATCATTTCCTTGTTCGGAATGTCTTAATTCTATCATATAAGATGCTGCTTCGATATGAAACAGAGAATCTCATTTTGCTGTTTAAGATGCTGCTTCATTAATATGAAGAGTCTCATTCAATTTTTAGAGATACTGCTCTAGTATCCTTGAAGAGTCTTAGATTCAATTAAGGTATCATTCCTTGTTCGAATATATTAATTCTATCATATAAGATGTTGCTTCGATATGATACAGAGAATCTCATTTTGCTGTTTGAGATGCTGCTTCATCAATATGAAGAGTCTCATTCAATTTTTAGAGATACTGCTCTAGTATCCTTGAAGAGTCTTAGATTCAATTAAGGTATCATTTCCTTGTTCGGAATGTCTTAATTCTATAATATAAGATGTTGCTCCGATATGTTACAGAGAATCTCATTTTGTTGTTTGGGATGCTGCTTCATCAATATGAAGAGTCTCATTCAATTTTTAGAGATACTGCTCTAGTATCCTTGAAGAGTCTTAGATTCAATTAAGGTATCATTCTCTTGTTCGAAATGTCTTAATTCTATCATATAAGATGTTGCTTCGATATGATACAGAGAATCTCATTTTGCTGTTTGAGATGCTGCATCATTAATATGAAGAGTCTCATTCAATTTTTAGAGATACTGCTCTAGTATCCTTGAAGAGTCTTAGATTCAATTAAGGTATCATTCCTTGTTCGAAATATATTAATTCTATCATATAAGATGCTGCTTCGATATGAAACAGAGAATCTCATTTTGCTGTTTAAGATGCTGCTTCATTAATATGAAGAGTCTCATTCAATTTTTAGAGATACTGCTCTAGTATCCTTGAAGAGTCTTAGATTCAATTAAGGTATCATTCCCTTGTTCGGAATGTCTTAATTATATCATATAAGATGCTGCTTCGATATGATACAGAGAATCTCATTTTGCTGTTTGAGATGCTGCTTCATCAATATGAAGAGTCTCATTCATTTTTAGAGATACTGCTCTAGTATCCTTGAAGAGCCTTAGATTCAATTAAGGTATCATTTCCTTGTTCGGAATGTCTTAATTCTATCATATAAGATGCTGCTTCGATATGATACAGAGAATCTCATTTTGCTGTTTGAGATGCTGCATCATTAATATGAAGAGTCTCATTCAATTTTTAGAGATACTGCTCTAGTATCCTTGAAGAGCCTTAGATTCAATTAAGGTATCATTCCTTGTTCGAAATGTCTTAATTCTATCATATAAGATGTTGCTTCGATATGATACAGAGAATCTCATTTTGCTGTTTGGGATGCTGCTTCATCAATATGAAGAGTCTCATTCAATTTTTAGAGATACTGCTCTAGTATCCTTGAAGAGTCTTAGATTCAATTAAGGTATCATTCTCTTGTTCGAAATGTCTTAATTCTATCATATAAGATGCTGCTTCGATATGATACAGAGAATCTCATTTTGCTGTTTGAGATGCTGCTTCATCAATATGAAGAGTCTCATTCATTTTTTAGAGATACTGCTCTAGTATCCTTGAAGAGTCTTAGATTCAATTAAGGTATCATTTCCTTGTTCGGAATATCTTAATTCTATCATATAAGATGCTGCTTCGATATGAAACAGAGAATCTCATTTTGCTGTTTAAGATGCTGCTTCATTAATATGAAGAGTCTCATTCAATTTTTAGAGATACTGCTCTAGTATCCTTGAAGAGTCTTAGATTCAATTAAGGTATCATTCCTTGTTCGAATATCTTAATTCTATCATATAAGATGTTGCTTCGATATGATACAGAGAATCTCATTTTGCTGTTTGAGATGCTGCTTCATCAATATGAAGAGTCTCATTCATTTTTAGAGATACTGCTCTAGTATCCTTGAAGAGTCTTAGATTCAATTAAGGTATCATTTCCTTGTTCGGAATGTCTTAATTCTATCATATAAGATGTTGCTTCGATATGATACAGAGAATCTCATTTTGCTGTTTGAGATGCTGCTTCATCAATATGAAGAGTCTCATTCAATTTTTAGAGATACTGCTCTAGTATCCTTGAAGAGTCTTAGATTCAATTAAGGTATCATTCCTTGTTCGAAATGTCTTAATTCTATCATATAAGATGTTGCTTCGATATGATACAGAGAATCTCATTTTGCTGTTTGAGATGCTGCATCATTAATATGAAGAGTCTCATTCAATTTTTAGAGATACTGCTCTAGTATCCTTGAAGAGTCTTAGATTCAATTAAGGTATCATTCCTTGTTCGAATATATTAATTCTATCATATAAGATGCTGCTTCGATATGAAACAGAGAATCTCATTTTGCTGTTTAAGATGCTGCTTCATAATATGAAGAGTCTCATTCAATTTTTAGAGATACTGCTCTAGTATCCTTGAAGAGTCTTAGATTCAATTAAGGTATCATTCCTTGTTCGGAATGTCTTAATTATATCATATAAGATGCTGCTTCGATATGATACAGAGAATCTCATTTTGCTGTTTGAGATGCTGCTTCATCAATATGAAGAGTCTCATTCATTTTTTAGAGATACTGCTCTAGTATCCTTGAAGAGCCTTAGATTCAATTAAGGTATCATTTCCTTGTTCGGAATGTCTTAATTCTATCATATAAGATGCTGCTTCGATATGATACAGAGAATCTCATTTTACTGTTTGAGATGCTGCATCATTAATATGAAGAGTCTCATTCAATTTTTAGAGATACTGCTCTAGTATCCTTGAAGAGTCTTAGATTCAATTAAGGTATCATTCCTTGTTCGAAATGTCTTAATTCTATCATATAAGATGTTGCTTCGATATGATACAGAGAATCTCATTTTGCTGTTTGAGATGCTGCTTCATCAATATGAAGAGTCTCATTCAATTTTTAGAGATACTGCTCTAGTATCCTTGAAGAGTCTTAGATTTAATTAAGGTATCATTCTCTTGTTCGAAATATCTTAATTATGTCATATAAGATGTTGCTTCGATATGATACAGAGAATCTCATTTTGTTGTTTGAGATGCTGCTTCATCAATATGAAGAGTCTCATTCATTTTTAGAGATACTGCTCTAGTATCCTTGAAGAGCCTTAGATTCAATTAAGGTATCATTCCTTGTTCGGAATGTCTTAATTCTATCATATAAGATGTTGCTTCGATATGATACAGAGAATCTCATTTTGCTGTTTGAGATGCTGCTTCATTAATATGAAGAGTCTCATTCAATTTTTAGAGATACTGCTCTAGTATCCTTGAAGAGTCTTAGATTCAATTAAGGTATCATTCTCTTGTTCGAAATATCTTAATTCTATCATATAAGATGCTGCTTCGATATGAAACAGAGAATCTCATTTTGCTGTTTGAGATGCTGCTTCATCAATATGAAGAGTCTCATTCATTTTTAGAGATACTGCTCTAGTATCCTTGAAGAGTCTTAGATTCAATTAAGGTATCATTTCCTTGTTCGGAATGTCTTAATTCTATCATATAAGATGTTGCTTCGATATGATACAGAGAATCTCATTTTGCTGTTTGAGATGCTGCTTCATCAATATGAAGAGTCTCATTCAATTTTTAGAGATACTGCTCTAGTATCCTTGAAGAGTCTTAGATTCAATTAAGGTATCATTCCTTGTTCGAAATGTCTTAATTCTATCATATAAGATGTTGCTTCGATATGATACAGAGAATCTCATTTTGCTGTTTGAGATGCTGCATCATTAATATGAAGAGTCTCATTCAATTTTTAGAGATACTGCTCTAGTATCCTTGAAGAGTCTTAGATTCAATTAAGGTATCATTCCTTGTTCGAAATATATAATTCTATCATATAAGATGCTGCTTCGATATGAAACAGAGAATCTCATTTTGCTGTTTAAGATGCTGCTTCATAATATGAAGAGTCTCATTCAATTTTTAGAGATACTGCTCTAGTATCCTTGAAGAGTCTTAGATTCAATTAAGGTATCATTCCCTTGTTCGGAATGTCTTAATTATATCATATAAGATGCTGCTTCGATATGATACAGAGAATCTCATTTTGCTGTTTGAGATGCTGCTTCATCAATATGAAGAGTCTCATTCATTTTTAGAGATACTGCTCTAGTATCCTTGAAGAGTCTTAGATTCAATTAAGGTATCATTTCCTTGTTCGGAATGTCTTAATTCTATCATATAAGATGCTGCTTCGATATGATACAGAGAATCTCATTTTACTGTTTGAGATGCTGCTTCATTAATATGAAGAGTCTCATTCAATTTTTAGAGATACTGCTCTAGTATCCTTGAAGAGTCTTAGATTCAATTAAGGTATCATTTCCTTGTTCGAAATGTCTTAATTCTATCATATAAGATGTTGCTTCGATATGATACAGAGAATCTCATTTTGCTGTTTGGATGCTGCTTCATCAATATGAAGAGTCTCATTCAATTTTTAGAGATACTGCTCTAGTATCCTTGAAGAGTCTTAGATTCAATTAAGGTATCATTCTCTTGTTCGAAATATCTTAATTATATCATATAAGATGTTGCTTCGATATGATACAGAGAATCTCATTTTGCTGTTTGAGATGCTGCTTCATCAATATGAAGAGTCTCATTCATTTTTAGAGATACTGCTCTAGTATCCTTGAAGAGCCTTAGATTCAATTAAGGTATCATTTCCTTGTTCGGAATGTCTTAATTCTATCATATAAGATGTTGCTTCGATATGATACAGAGAATCTCATTTTGCTGTTTGAGATGCTGCTTCATTAATATGAAGAGTCTCATTCAATTTTTAGAGATACTGCTCTAGTATCCTTGAAGAGTCTTAGATTCAATTAAGGTATCATTCTCTTGTTCGAAATATATTAATTCTATCATATAAGATGCTGCTTCGATATGAAACAGAGAATCTCATTTTGCTGTTTAAGATGCTGCTTCATTAATATGAAGAGTCTCATTCAATTTTTAGAGATACTGCTCTAGTATCCTTGAAGAGTCTTAGATTCAATTAAGGTATCATTCCCTTGTTCGGAATGTCTTAATTATATCATATAAGATGCTGCTTCGATATGATACAGAGAATCTCATTTTGCTGTTTAAGATGCTGCTTCATCAATATGAAGAGTCTCATTCATTTTTTAGAGATACTGCTCTAGTATCCTTGAAGAGTCTTAGATTCAATTAAGGTATCATTTCCTTGTTCGGAATGTCTTAATTCTATCATATAAGATGCTGCTTCGATATGATACAGAGAATCTCATTTTATTGTTTGAGATGCTGCTTCGATATGATACAGAGAATCTCATTTTGCTGTTTAAGATGCTGCTTCATCAATATGAAGAGTCTCATTCATTTTTTAGAGATACTGCTCTAGTATCCTTGAAGAGTCTTAGATTCAATTAAGGTATCATTTCCTTGTTCGGAATGTCTTAATTCTATCATATAAGATGCTGCTTCGATATGATACAGAGAATCTCATTTTGCTGTTTGAGATGCTGCTTCATTAATATGAAGAGTCTCATTCAATTTTGAGAGATACTGCTCTAGTATCCTTGAAGAGCCTTAGATTCAATTAAGGTATCATTCCTTGTTCGAAATGTCTTAATTCTATCATATAAGATGTTGCTTCGATATGATACAGAGAATCTCATTTTGCTGTTTGAGATGCTGCTTCATCAATATGAAGAGTCTCATTCAATTTTTAGAGATACTGCTCTAGTATCCTTGAAGAGTCTTAGATTCAATTAAGGTATCATTCTCTTGTTCGAAATATCTTAATTCTATCATATAAGATGCTGCTTCGATATGATACAGAGAATCTCATTTTGCTGTTTGAGATGCTGCTTCATCAATATGAAGAGTCTCATTCAATTTTTAGAGATACTGCTCTAGTATCCTTGAAGAGTCTTAGATTCAATTAAGGTATCATTTCCTTGTTCGGAATGTCTTAATTCTATCATATAAGATGTTGCTTCGATATGATACAGAGAATCTCATTTTGCTGTTTGAGATGCTGCTTCATTAATATGAAGAGTCTCATTCAATTTTTAGAGATACTGCTCTAGTATCCTTGAAGAGTCTTAGATTCAATTAAGGTATCATTCTCTTGTTCGAAATATCTTAATTCTATCATATAAGATGCTGCTTCGATATGAAACAGAGAATCTCATTTTGCTGTTTAAGATGCTGCTTCATAATATGAAGAGTCTCATTCAATTTTTAGAGATACTGCTCTAGTATCCTTGAAGAGTCTTAGATTCAATTAAGGTATCATTTCCTTGTTCGGAATGTCTTAATTCTATCATATAAGATGCTGCTTCGATATGATACAGAGAATCTCATTTTGCTGTTTGAGATGCTGCATCATTAATATGAAGAGTCTCATTCAATTTTTAGAGATACTGCTCTAGTATCCTTGAAGAGCCTTAGATTCAATTAAGGTATCATTTCCTTGTTCGAAATGTCTTAATTCTATCATATAAGATGCTGCTTCGATATGATACAGAGAATCTCATTTTGCTGTTTAGATGCTGCTTCATCAATATGAAGAGTCTCATTCAATTTTTAGAGATACTGCTCTAGTATCCTTGAAGAGTCTTAGATTCAATTAAGGTATCATTCTCTTGTTCGAAATATATTAATTCTATCATATAAGATGCTGCTTCGATATGAAACAGAGAATCTCATTTTGCTGTTTAAGATGCTGCTTCATTAATATGAAGAGTCTCATTCAATTTTTAGAGATACTGCTCTAGTATCCTTGAAGAGTCTTAGATTCAATTAAGGTATCATTCCTTGTTCGGAATGTCTTAATTATATCATATAAGATGCTGCTTCGATATGAAACAGAGAATCTCATTTTGCTGTTTGAGATGCTGCTTCATCAATATGAAGAGTCTCATTCATTTTTTAGAGATACTGCTCTAGTATCCTTGAAGAGCCTTAGATTCAATTAAGGTATCATTTCCTTGTTCGAAATATCTTAATTCTATCATATAAGATGTTGCTTCGATATGAAACAGAGAATCTCATTTTGCTGTTTGAGATGCTGCTTCATCAATATGAAGAGTCTCATTCAATTTTAGAGATACTGCTCTAGTATCCTTGAAGAGTCTTAGATTCAATAAGGTATCATTTTCTTGTTCGAAATATCTTAATTATATCATATAAGATGTTGCTTCGATATGATACAGAGAATCTCATTTTGCTGTTTGAGATGCTGCTTCATCAATATGAAGAGTCTCATTCATTTTTAGAGATACTGCTCTAGTATCCTTGAAGAGCCTTAGATTCAATTAAGGTATCATTTCCTTGTTCGGAATGTCTTAATTCTATCATATAAGATGTTGCTTCGATATGATACAGAGAATCTCATTTTACTGTTTGAGATGCTGCATCATTAATATGAAGAGTCTCATTCAATTTTTAGAGATACTGCTCTAGTATCCTTGAAGAGTCTTAGATTCAATTAAGGTATCATTCCTTGTTCGAAATATATTAATTCTATCATATAAGATGCTGCTTCGATATGAAACAGAGAATCTCATTTTGCTGTTTAAGATGCTGCTTCATTAATATGAAGAGTCTCATTCAATTTTTAGAGATACTGCTCTAGTATCCTTGAAGAGTCTTAGATTCAATTAAGGTATCATTCCCTTGTTCGGAATGTCTTAATTATATCATATAAGATGCTGCTTCGATATGATACAGAGAATCTCATTTTGCTGTTTGAGATGCTGCTTCATCAATATGAAGAGTCTCATTCATTTTTTAGAGATACTGCTCTAGTATCCTTGAAGAGCCTTAGATTCAATTAAGGTATCATTTCCTTGTTCGGAATGTCTTAATTCTATCATATAAGATGCTGCTTCGATATGATACAGAGAATCTCATTTTACTGTTTGAGATGCTGCATCATTAATATGAAGAGTCTCATTCAATTTTTAGAGATACTGCTCTAGTATCCTTGAAGAGCCTTAGATTCAATTAAGGTATCATTACCTTGTTCGAAATGTCTTAATTCTATAATATAAGATGTTGCTTCGATATGATACAGAGAATCTAATTTTGCTGTTTGGGATGCTGCTTCATCAATATGAAGAGTCTCATTCAATTTTTAGAGATACTGTTCTAGTATCCTTGAAGAGTCTTAGATTCAAATAAGGTATCATTCTCTTGTTCGAAATATCTTAATTATGTCATATAAGATGTTGCTTCGATATGATACAGAGAATCTCATTTTGTTGTTTGAGATGCTGCTTCATCAATATGAAGAGTCTCATTCATTTTTAGAGATACTGCTCTAGTATCCTTGAAGAGCCTTAGATTCAATTAAGGTATCATTTCCTTGTTCGGAATGTCTTAATTCTATCATATAAGATGTTGCTTCGATATGATACAGAGAGTCTCATTTTGCTGTTTGAGATGCTGCATCATTAATATGAAGAGTCTCATTCAATTTTTAGAGATACTGCTCTAGTATCCTTGAAGAGTCTTATATTCAATTAAGGTATCATTCTCTTGTTCGAAATATATAAATTCTATCATATAAGATGCTGCTTCGATATGAAACAGAGAATCTCATTTTGCTGTTTAAGATGCTGCTTCATTAATATGAAGAGTCTCATTCAATTTTTAGAGATACTGCTCTAGTATCCTTGAAGAGTCTTAGATTCAATTAAGGTATCATTCCTTGTTCGGAATGTCTTAATTATATCATATAAGATGCTGCTTCGATATGATACAGAGAATCTCATTTTGCTGTTTGAGATGCTGCTTCATCAATATGAAGAGTCTCATTCATTTTTTAGAGATACTGCTCTAGTATCCTTGAAGAGTCTTAGATTCAATTAAGGTATCATTTCCTTGTTCGGAATGTCTTAATTCTATCATATAAGATGTTGCTTCGATATGATACAGAGAATCTCATTTTGCTGTTTGAGATGCTGCTTCATTAATATGAAGAGTCTCATTCAATTTTAGAGATACTTCTCTAGTATCCTTGAAGAGTCTTAGATTTAATTAAGGTATCATTCTCTTGTTCGAAATATCTTAATTATGTCATATAAGATGTTGCTTCGATATGATACAGAGAATCTCATTTTGTTGTTTGAGATGCTGCTTCATCAATATGAAGAGTCTCATTCATTTTTAGAGATACTGCTCTAGTATCCTTGAAGAGCCTTAGATTCAATTAAGGTATCATTCCTTGTTCGGAATGTCTTAATTCTATCATATAAGATGTTGCTTCGATATGATACAGAGAATCTCATTTTGCTGTTTGAGATGCTGCTTCATTAATATGAAGAGTCTCATTCAATTTTTAGAGATACTGCTCTAGTATCCTTGAAGAGTCTTAGATTCAATTAAGGTATCATTCCTTGTTCGAAAATCTTAATTCTATCATATAAGATGCTGCTTCGATATGATACAGAGAATCTCATTTTGCTGTTTGATGCTGCTTCATCAATATGAAGAGTCTCATTCAATTTTTAGAGATACTGCTCTAGTATCCTTGAAGAGTCTTAGATTCAATTAAGGTATCATTCTCTTGTTCGAAATATATTAATTCTATCATATAAGATGCTGCTTCGATATGAAACAGAGAATCTCATTTTGCTGTTTAAGATGCTGCTTCATTAATATGAAGAGTCTCATTCAATTTTTAGAGATACTGCTCTAGTATCCTTGAAGAGTCTTAGATTCAATTAAGGTATCATTCCCTTGTTCGGAATGTCTTAATTATATCATATAAGATGCTGCTTCGATATGATACAGAGAATCTCATTTTGCTGTTTGAGATGCTGCTTCATCAATATGAAGAGTCTCATTCATTTTTAGAGATACTGCTCTAGTATCCTTGAAGAGCCTTAGATTCAATTAAGGTATCATTTCCTTGTTCGGAATGTCTTAATTCTATCATATAAGATGTTGCTTCGATATGATACAGAGAATCTCATTTTGCTGTTTGGGATGCTGCTTCATTAATATGAAGAGTCTCATTCAATTTTTAGAGATACTGCTCTAGTATCCTTGAAGAGTCTTAGATTCAATTAAGGTATCATTCTCTTGTTCGAAATATCTTAATTATATCATATAAGATGTTGCTTCGATATGATACAGAGAATCTCATTTTGCTGTTTGAGATGCTGCTTCATCAATATGAAGAGTCTCATTCATTTTTAGAGATACTGCTCTAGTATCCTTGAAGAGCCTTAGATTCAATTAAGGTATCATTTCCTTGTTCGGAATGTCTTAATTCTATCATATAAGATGTTGCTTCGATATGATACAGAGAATCTCATTTTACTGTTTGAGATGCTGCATCATTAATATGAAGAGTCTCATTCAATTTTTAGAGATACTGCTCTAGTATCCTTGAAGAGTCTTAGATTCAATTAAGGTATCATTCTCTTGTTCGAAATATATTAATTCTATCATATAAGATGCTGCTTCGATATGAAACAGAGAATCTCATTTTGCTGTTTAAGATGCTGCTTCATTAATATGAAGAGTCTCATTCAATTTTTAGAGATACTGCTCTAGTATCCTTGAAGAGTCTTAGATTCAATTAAGGTATCATTCCCTTGTTCGGAATGTCTTAATTATATCATATAAGATGCTGCTTCGATATGATACAGAGAATCTCATTTTGCTGTTTGAGATGCTGCTTCATCAATATGAAGAGTCTCATTCATTTTTTAGAGATACTGCTCTAGTATCCTTGAAGAGCCTTAGATTCAATTAAGGTATCATTTCCTTGTTCGGAATGTCTTAATTCTATCATATAAGATGCTGCTTCGATATGATACAGAGAATCTCATTTTGCTGTTTGAGATGCTGCATCATTAATATGAAGAGTCTCATTCAATTTTAGAGATACTGCTCTAGTATCCTTGAAGAGCCTTAGATTCAATTAAGGTATCATTACCTTGTTCGAAATGTCTTAATTCTATCATATAAGATGTTGCTTCGATATGATACAGAGAATCTCATTTTGCTGTTTGGGATGCTGCTTCATCAATATGAAGAGTCTCATTCAATTTTTAGAGATACTGCTCTAGTATCCTTGAAGAGTCTTAGATTCAATTAAGGTATCATTCTCTTGTTCGAAATATCTTAATTCTATCATATAAGATGTTGCTTCGATATGATACAGAGAATCTCATTTTGCTGTTTGAGATGCTGCTTCATCAATATGAAGAGTCTCATTCATTTTTTAGAGATACTGCTCTAGTATCCTTGAAGAGCCTTAGATTCAATTAAGGTATCATTTCCTTGTTCGGAATGTCTTAATTCTATCATATAAGATGTTGCTTCGATATGATACAGAGAGTCTCATTTTGCTGTTTGAGATGCTGCATCATTAATATGAAGAGTCTCATTCAATTTTTAGAGATACTGCTCTAGTATCCTTGAAGAGTCTTAGATTCAATTAAGGTATCATTCTCTTGTTCGAAATATATAATTCTATCATATAAGATGCTGCTTCGATATGAAACAGAGAATCTCATTTTGCTGTTTAAGATGCTGCTTCATTAATATGAAGAGTCTCATTCAATTTTTAGAGATACTGCTCTAGTATCCTTGAAGAGTCTTAGATTCAATTAAGGTATCATTCCTTGTTCGGAATGTCTTAATTATATCATATAAGATGCTGCTTCGATATGATACAGAGAATCTCATTTTGCTGTTTGAGATGCTGCTTCATCAATATGAAGAGTCTCATTCATTTTTAGAGATACTGCTCTAGTATCCTTGAAGAGTCTTAGATTCAATTAAGGTATCATTTCCTTGTTCGGAATGTCTTAATTCTATCATATAAGATGTTGCTTCGATATGATACAGAGAATCTCATTTTGCTGTTTGAGATGCTGCATCATTAATATGAAGAGTCTCATTCAATTTTAGAGATACTGCTCTAGTATCCTTGAAGAGTCTTAGATTCAATTAAGGTATCATTCCCTTGTTCGGAATATCTTAATTCTATCATATAAGATGCTGCTTCGATATGATACAGAGAATCTCATTTTGCTGTTTGAGATGCTGCTTCATCAATATGAAGAGTCTCATTCATTTTTAGAGATACTGCTCTAGTATCCTTGAAGAGTCTTAGATTCAATTAAGGTATCATTCCTTGTTCGGAATGTCTTAATTCTATCATATAAGATGCTGCTTCGATATGATACAGAGAATCTCATTTTGCTGTTTGAGATGCTGCTTCATTAATATGAAGAGTCTCATTCAATTTTTAGAGATACTGCTCTAGTATCCTTGAAGAGCCTTAGATTCAATTAAGGTATCATTCCTTGTTCGAAATGTCTTAATTCTATCATATAAGATGCTGCTTCGATATGATACAGAGAATCTCATTTTGCTGTTTAGATGCTGCTTCATCAATATGAAGAGTCTCATTCAATTTTTAGAGATACTGCTCTAGTATCCTTGAAGAGTCTTAGATTCAATTAAGGTATCATTCCCTTGTTCGGAATGTCTTAATTCTATCATATAAGATGCTGCTTCGATATGATACAGAGAATCTCATTTTGCTGTTTGAGATGCTGCTTCATCAATATGAAGAGTCTCATTCATTTTTAGAGATACTGCTCTAGTATCCTTGAAGAGTCTTAGATTCAATTAAGGTATCATTCCTTGTTCGGAATGTCTTAATTCTATCATATAAGATGCTGCTTCGATATGATACAGAGAATCTCATTTTGCTGTTTGAGATGCTGCTTCATTAATATGAAGAGTCTCATTCAATTTTTAGAGATACTGCTCTAGTATCCTTGAAGAGTCTTAGATTCAATTAAGGTATCATTCCTTGTTCGGAATGTCTTAATTCTATCATATAAGATGCTGCTTCGATATGAAACAGAGAATCTCATTTTGCTGTTTGAGATGCTGCTTCATCAATATGAAGAGTCTCATTCATTTTTTAGAGATACTGCTCTAGTATCCTTGAAGAGCCTTAGATTCAATTAAGGTATCATTTCCTTGTTCGAAATATCTTAATTCTATCATATAAGATGCTGCTTCGATATGAAACAGAGAATCTCATTTTGCTGTTTGAGATGCTGCTTCATCAATATGAAGAGTCTCATTCAATTTTTAGAGATACTGCTCTAGTATCCTTGAAGAGTCTTAGATTCAATTAAGGTATCATTTCTTGTTCGAAATATCTTAATTCTATCATATAAGATGTTGCTTCGATATGATACAGAGAATCTCATTTTGCTGTTTGAGATGCTGCTTCATCAATATGAAGAGTCTCATTCAATTTTTAGAGATACTGCTCTAGTATCCTTGAAGAGCCTTAGATTCAATTAAGGTATCATTTCCTTGTTCGGAATGTCTTAATTCTATCATATAAGATGTTGCTTCGATATGATACAGAGAATCTCATTTTGCTGTTTGAGATGCTGCTTCATTAATATGAAGAGTCTCATTCAATTTTTAGAGATACTGCTCTAGTATCCTTGAAGAGTCTTAGATTCAATTAAGGTATCATTCTCTTGTTCGAAATATATTAATTCTATCATATAAGATGCTGCTTCGATATGAAACAGAGAATCTCATTTTGCTGTTTGAGATGCTGCTTCATTAATATGAAGAGTCTCATTCAATTTTTAGAGATACTGCTCTAGTATCCTTGAAGAGTCTTAGATTCAATTAAGGTATCATTCCTTGTTCGGAATGTCTTAATTATATCATATAAGATGCTGCTTCGATATGATACAGAGAATCTCATTTTGCTGTTTGAGATGCTGCTTCATCAATATGAAGAGTCTCATTCATTTTTTAGAGATACTGCTCTAGTATCCTTGAAGAGTCTTAGATTCAATTAAGGTATCATTTCCTTGTTCGGAATGTCTTAATTCTATCATATAAGATGTTGCTTCGATATGATACAGAGAATCTCATTTTGCTGTTTGAGATGCTGCTTCATTAATATGAAGAGTCTCATTCAATTTTTAGAGATACTGCTCTAGTATCCTTGAAGAGTCTTAGATTCAATTAAGGTATCATTCCCTTGTTCGGAATATCTTAATTCTATCATATAAGATGCTGCTTCGATATGATACAGAGAATCTCATTTTGCTGTTTGAGATGCTGCTTCATCAATATGAAGAGTCTCATTCATTTTTTAGAGATACTGCTCTAGTATCCTTGAAGAGTCTTAGATTCAATTAAGGTATCATTTCCTTGTTCGGAATGTCTTAATTCTATCATATAAGATGCTGCTTCGATATGATACAGAGAATCTCATTTTACTGTTTGAGATGCTGCTTCATTAATATGAAGAGTCTCATTCAATTTTTAGAGATACTGCTCTAGTATCCTTGAAGAGCCTTAGATTCAATTAAGGTATCATTCCTTGTTCGAAATGTCTTAATTCTATCATATAAGATGCTGCTTCGATATGATACAGAGAATCTCATTTTGCTGTTTAGATGCTGCTTCATCAATATGAAGAGTCTCATTCAATTTTTAGAGATACTGCTCTAGTATCCTTGAAGAGTCTTAGATTCAATTAAGGTATCATTCCTTGTTCGGAATGTCTTAATTCTATCATATAAGATGCTGCTTCGATATGATACAGAGAATCTCATTTTGCTGTTTGAGATGCTGCTTCATCAATATGAAGAGTCTCATTCATTTTTAGAGATACTGCTCTAGTATCCTTGAAGAGCCTTAGATTCAATTAAGGTATCATTCCTTGTTCGGAATGTCTTAATTCTATCATATAAGATGCTGCTTCGATATGATACAGAGAATCTCATTTTGCTGTTTGAGATGCTGCTTCATTAATATGAAGAGTCTCATTCAATTTTTAGAGATACTGCTCTAGTATCCTTGAAGAGTCTTAGATTCAATTAAGGTATCATTCCCTTGTTCGGAATGTCTTAATTCTATCATATAAGATGCTGCTTCGATATGAAACAGAGAATCTCATTTTGCTGTTTGAGATGCTGCTTCATCAATATGAAGAGTCTCATTCATTTTTAGAGATACTGCTCTAGTATCCTTGAAGAGTCTTAGATTCAATTAAGGTATCATTTCCTTGTTCGAAATATCTTAATTCTATCATATAAGATGCTGCTTCGATATGAAACAGAGAATCTCATTTTGCTGTTTGAGATGCTGCTTCATCAATATGAAGAGTCTCATTCAATTTTAGAGATACTGCTCTAGTATCCTTGAAGAGCCTTAGATTCAATTAAGGTATCATTTCCTTGTTCGAAATGTCTTAATTATATCATATAAGATGTTGCTTCGATATGATACAGAGAATCTCATTTTGCTGTTTGAGATGCTGCTTCATCAATATGAAGAGTCTCATTCATTTTTAGAGATACTGCTCTAGTATCCTTGAAGAGCCTTAGATTCAATTAAGGTATCATTTCCTTGTTCGGAATGTCTTAATTCTATCATATAAGATGTTGCTTCGATATGATACAGAGAATCTCATTTTGCTGTTTGGGATGCTGCTTCATCAATATGAAGAGTCTCATTCAATTTTTAGAGATACTGTTCTAGTATCCTTGAAGAGTCTTAGATTCAAATAAGGTATCATTTCTTGTTCGAAATATCTTAATTCTATCATATAAGATGTTGCTTCGATATGATACAGAGAATCTCATTTGCTGTTTGAGATGCTGCTTCATCAATATGAAGAGTCTCATTCATTTTTAGAGATACTGCTCTAGTATCCTTGAAGAGCTTAGATTCAATTAAGGTATCATTTCCTTGTTCGGAATGTCTTAATTCTATCATATAAGATGTTGCTTCGATATGATACAGAGAATCTCATTTTGCTGTTTGAGATGCTGCTTCATTAATATGAAGAGTCTCATTCATTTTTAGAGATACTGCTCTAGTATCCTTGAAGAGTCTTAGATTCAATTAAGGTATCATTCCTTGTTCGAAATATATTAATTCTATCATATAAGATGCTGCTTCGATATGAAACAGAGAATCTCATTTTGCTGTTTAAGATGCTGCTTCATTAATATGAAGAGTCTCATTCAATTTTAGAGATACTGCTCTAGTATCCTTGAAGAGTCTTAGATTCAATTAAGGTATCATTCCCTTGTTCGGAATGTCTTAATTATATCATATAAGATGCTGCTTCGATATGATACAGAGAATCTCATTTTGCTGTTTGAGATGCTGCTTCATCAATATGAAGAGTCTCATTCATTTTTAGAGATACTGCTCTAGTATCCTTGAAGAGCCTTAGATTCAATTAAGGTATCATTTCCTTGTTCGGAATGTCTTAATTCTATCATATAAGATGTTGCTTCGATATGATACAGAGAATCTCATTTTGCTGTTTGAGATGCTGCATCATTAATATGAAGAGTCTCATTCAATTTTTAGAGATACTGCTCTAGTATCCTTGAAGAGTCTTAGATTCAATTAAGGTATCATTCCTTGTTCGAAATATATAATTCTATCATATAAGATGCTGCTTCGATATGAAACAGAGAATCTCATTTTGCTGTTTAAGATGCTGCTTCATTAATATGAAGAGTCTCATTCATTTTTAGAGATACTGCTCTAGTATCCTTGAAGAGTCTTAGATTCAATTAAGGTATCATTCCTTGTTCGGAATGTCTTAATTCTATCATATAAGATGCTGCTTCGATATGATACAGAGAATCTCATTTTGCTGTTTGAGATGCTGCTTCATCAATATGAAGAGTCTCATTCATTTTTTAGAGATACTGCTCTAGTATCCTTGAAGAGCCTTAGATTCAATTAAGGTATCATTCCTTGTTCGGAATGTCTTAATTCTATCATATAAGATGCTGCTTCGATATGATACAGAGAATCTCATTTGCTGTTTGAGATGCTGCATCATTAATATGAAGAGTCTCATTCAATTTTTAGAGATACTGCTCTAGTATCCTTGAAGAGCCTTAGATTCAATTAAGGTATCATTCCTTGTTCGAAATGTCTTAATTCTATCATATAAGATGTTGCTTCGATATGATACAGAGAATCTCATTTTGCTGTTTGAGATGCTGCTTCATCAATATGAAGAGTCTCATTCAATTTTTAGAGATACTGCTCTAGTATCCTTGAAGAGTCTTAGATTCAATTAAGGTATCATTCCTTGTTCGAAATGTCTTAATTATATCATATAAGATGTTGCTTCGATATGATACAGAGAATCTCATTTTGCTGTTTGAGATGCTGCTTCATTAATATGAAGAGTCTCATTCAATTTTTAGAGATACTGCTCTAGTATCCTTGAAGAGTCTTAGATTCAATTAAGGTATCATTCTCTTGTTCGAATATCTTAATTCTATCATATAAGATGCTGCTTCGATATGAAACAGAGAATCTCATTTTGCTGTTTAAGATGCTGCTTCATAATATGAAGAGTCTCATTCAATTTTTAGAGATACTGCTCTAGTATCCTTGAAGAGTCTTAGATTCAATTAAGGTATCATTCCTTGTTCGGAATGTCTTAATTATATCATATAAGATGCTGCTTCGATATGATACAGAGAATCTCATTTTGCTGTTTGAGATGCTGCTTCATCAATATGAAGAGTCTCATTCATTTTTTAGAGATACTGCTCTAGTATCCTTGAAGAGCCTTAGATTCAATTAAGGTATCATTTCCTTGTTCGGAATGTCTTAATTCTATCATATAAGATGTGCTTCGATATGATACAGAGAATCTCATTTTGCTGTTGAGATGATGCTGCATCATCAATATGAAGAGTCTCATTCAATTTTTAGAGATACTGCTCTAGTATCCTTGAAGAGTCTTAGATTCAATTAAGGTATCATTCCTTGTTCGAAATGTCTTAATTCTATCATATAAGATGCTGCTTCGATATGAACAGAGAATCTCATTTTGCTGTTTAAGATGCTGCTTCATTAATATGAAGAGTCTCATTCAATTTTTAGAGATACTGCTCTAGTATCCTTGAAGAGTCTTAGATTCAATTAAGGTATCATTCCTTGTTCGAAATATCTTAATTCTATCATATAAGATGCTGCTTCGATATGAAACAGAGAATCTCATTTTGCTGTTTGAGATGCTGCTTCATTAATATGAAGAGTCTCATTCAATTTTTAGAGATACTGCTCTAGTATCCTTGAAGAGTCTTAGATTCAATTAAGGTATCATTCCTTGTTCGGAATGTCTTAATTATATCATATAAGATGCTGCTTCGATATGAAACAGAGAATCTCATTTTGCTGTTTGAGATGCTGCTTCATCAATATGAAGAGTCTCATTCATTTTTAGAGATACTGCTCTAGTATCCTTGAAGAGCCTTAGATTCAATTAAGGTATCATTTCCTTGTTCGAAATATCTTAATTCTATCATATAAGATGCTGCTTCGATATGAACAGAGAATCTCATTTGCTGTTTGAGATGTGCTTCATCAATATGAAGAGTCTCATTCAATTTTTAGAGATACTGCTCTAGTATCCTTGAAGAGTCTTAGATTCAATTAAGGTATCATTTCTTGTTCGAAATATCTTAATTCTATCATATAAGATGTTGCTTCGATATGATACAGAGAATCTCATTTTGCTGTTTGAGATGCTGCTTCATCAATATGAAGAGTCTCATTCATTTTTAGAGATACTGCTCTAGTATCCTTGAAGAGTCTTAGATTCAATTAAGGTATCATTTCCTTGTTCGGAATGTCTTAATTCTATCATATAAGATGTTGCTTCGATATGATACAGAGAATCTCATTTTGCTGTTTGAGATGCTGCTTCATCAATATGAAGAGTCTCATTCAATTTTTAGAGATACTGCTCTAGTATCCTTGAAGAGTCTTAGATTCAATTAAGGTATCATTCCTTGTTCGAAATGTCTTAATTCTATCATATAAGATGCTGCTTCGATATGATACAGAGAATCTCATTTTGCTGTTTGAGATGCTGCTTCATTAATATGAAGAGTCTCATTCAATTTTTAGAGATACTGCTCTAGTATCCTTGAAGAGTCTTAGATTCAATTAAGGTATCATTCCTTGTTCGAATATCTTAATTCTATCATATAAGATGCTGCTTCGATATGAAACAGAGAATCTCATTTTGCTGTTTGAGATGCTGCTTCATAATATGAAGAGTCTCATTCAATTTTTAGAGATACTGCTCTAGTATCCTTGAAGAGTCTTAGATTCAATTAAGGTATCATTCCTTTGTTCGAAATGTCTTAATTCTATCATATAAGATGCTGCTTCGATATGATACAGAGAATCTCATTTTGCTGTTTGAGATGCTGCTTCATCAATATGAAGAGTCTCATTCAATTTTTAGAGATACTGCTCTAGTATCCTTGAAGAGTCTTAGATTCAATTAAGGTATCATTTCCTTGTTCGGAATATCTTAATTCTATCATATAAGATGCTGCTTCGATATGATACAGAGAATCTCATTTTGCTGTTTGAGATGCTGCTTCATAATATGAAGAGTCTCATTCAATTTTTAGAGATACTGCTCTAGTATCCTTGAAGAGTCTTAGATTCAATTAAGGTATCATTCCTTGTTCGAAATGTCTTAATTCTATCATATAAGATGTTGCTTCGATATGATACAGAGAATCTCATTTTGCTGTTTGGATGCTGCTTCATCAATATGAAGAGTCTCATTCAATTTTTAGAGATACTGCTCTAGTATCCTTGAAGAGTCTTAGATTCAATTAAGGTATCATTCTCTTGTTCGAAATATCTTAATTCTATCATATAAGATGTTGCTTCGATATGATACAGAGAATCTCATTTTGCTGTTTGAGATGCTGCTTCATCAATATGAAGAGTCTCATTCAATTTTTAGAGATACTGCTCTAGTATCCTTGAAGAGTCTTAGATTCAATTAAGGTATCATTCCTTGTTCGGAATGTCTTAATTCTATCATATAAGATGCTGCTTCGATATGATACAGAGAATCTCATTTTGCTGTTTGAGATGCTGCTTCATCAATATGAAGAGTCTCATTCATTTTTAGAGATACTGCTCTAGTATCCTTGA